>NC_137497.1:19811220-19823720 GCF_041902795.1 Electrophorus electricus | reverse complement strand
CTCTCTCTCTCTCACACACGGATAATAGTTCTGTCTCTCTCTCTCTCTCACACACACAGAGATAATAGTTCTGTCTCTCTCTCTCTCTCTCACACGGATAATAGTTCTGTCTCTCTCTCTCTCACACACGGATAATAGTTCTGTCTCTCTCTCTCTCTCTCACACACGGATAATAGTTCTGTCGCTCTCTCTCTCTCTCACACACACAGAGATAATAGTTCTGTCGCTCTCTCTCTCTCTCACACACACAGAGATAATAGTTCTGTCTCTCTCTCTCTCACACACGGAAAATAGTTCTGTCTCTCTCTCACACAGAAAATAGTTCTGTCTCTCTCTCTCTCTCTCACACGTATAATAGTTCTGTCTCTCTCTCTCTCTCACTCACACACACACACACACAGATAATAGTTCTGTCTCTCTCTCTCTCTCACACACAGATAATAGTTCTGTCTCTCTCTCTCTTTCTCTCTCTCACACAGATAATAGTTCTGTCGCTCTCTCTCTCTCACACACACAGAGATAATAGTTCTGTCTCTCTCTCTCTCTCTCTCACACGGATAATAGATATGTCTCTCTCTCTCTCACACACAGATAATAGTTCTGTCTCTGTCTCTCTCTCTCACACACACACACACACACACACACAGATAATAGTTCTGTCTCTCTCTCTCTCTCTCACACACAGATAATAGTTCTGTCTCTCTCTCACAAACACACAGATAATAGTTCTGTCTCTCTCTCTCACACACACACACACACACACACACAGATAATAGTTCTGTCTCTCTCTCTCTCTCTCTCACACACACAGATAATAGTTCTGTCTCTCTCTCTCTCTCTCTCTCTCTCTCACACACACAGATAATAGTTCTGTCTCTCTCTCACAAACACACAGATAATAGTTCTGTCTCTCTCTCTCTCTCACACACACACACACACACACACACACACACACACAGATAATAGTTCTGTCGCTCTCTCTCTCACACAGATAATAGTTCTGTCTCTCTCTTTCTTTCTCTCTCTCACACACACAGATAATAGTTCTGTCTCTCTCTCTCTCTGTCACACACAGATAATAGTTCTGTCGCTCTCTCTCTCTCACACACACACACAGAGATAATAGTTCTGTCTCTCTCTCTCCCTCTCTCTCTCTCTTGGCCCTTTACTAATTTGTTGCAATAGTTGGTAATTTAAATTCGTTACTTCCCTTTTGTCGTCTTCTCTCAGTGGTCCGCTGCTGTCCTGCCTCTCCACCGCCCGTCACTCGTGGATTGTGGGATTCTGATCTGTGCCCCCGTCATATGAGTTATCCTCCTCCGGACAGTTTCTGGCAAAATGTCCAAGCTTTCCACAGTTGTAGCATTCCTGTTCTTTCATCCAATCAATTTTCCCTCCTTTTCCTCTTCCTCTGCCTCTTCCGCATCATCAACAACCGTCTCAGTTCAGCCTGTGTTGGTCTGCAGGACTGCACGAATGCCATCAGTTCTTGTCCGAAGCGTCGTCCGCCGATGTCACCTGGCTTGCTCAGTCCGTCGGCCGCTTTCATGATGTCGTCTGTAGTCCAGTGACGGTGGACCATAATCACTCCCTCAGGTCCAGATACCTCCACCATCGGGAACTGCGGGGCATAGCCTCTGTCAGGCCCTGCGGATGGCTTTATAGTGGCGTGACCGAGTGTGATGAGCCACTGGTGAGGTTATTGCCTCCAGTTGCCGTCTTGGTTCGTCATATGGAGACAGCTTTGATGTTAGCGATGAAGTCCCTGGTTCGGGATAAGGAGGTGGGTTTCCTGATGCTTGTGGTTGTTGAATCAGCTGGGGGCTCTCGGCGGGGCGGCATCGAGGTCAGGATCAGCTAAGGAAACACACTGAGACACTTCATTATTACCTTTTCTATGCCCTACCTGCTGCTTCCCTCCACCTTTTTTTTTTTTTTTTTTTTTTATAAGGGTAAAGGGCGATAAACAAATAAAATAAACAAACAAATAAACCCAAATATGATAGAAACAAACAAATAAACTCTTTTCTCTTTCTCCCTTTTTTTTATGAGGGTAAAGGGCGTACTAATATTTTTATTTAAAATTTTCCCTTTTTTTTTTTTTTTTTTTTCCTTCTGTTAATCACGTCTCCGACGTTGCTTTAATTTAGTTCTGCTCCAGCAATCCGTGCTGGTTCACTGAGTCCACTCCTTTCCCTGCGGGGTGTTCTGTCGGCCCGGGCCTATTTCTTACACTAGTACGTCTACTCAGTGTGCCTATTCTCTTAGGCTGGCGGAGTCCCAGACTCCGGAGTCCTCTAGACCCTATTTTTAAGCCCTAGTATCTCATGTACTATGCTACTTTACAGACCCACCCCAGGGTAGACTCAGGCAGATCACTACGTCACTTTCTTCTAGGATTGAATTACTGAACTTCACCACTTACTTTCTGTTCGTTAGATCAGGCGGAGCACACCACCGGAGTCTAGCGGGACGTCACTCCCTGGTTAGGTACTTTCCCGTATTCTTGTGGGTTTCCCTCTTTCTCCAGCTCAGTTTTCTCTCTGAGGAGCGTCCTCGAAGTTCAGTCACCGCTGCTCCGCGTGGTGCCTCTCGCTGATCCTGCCGACAACGCCAATTTCTGTTGTGGAATTTTGAACAAACAGCAAGTCAGACGTGATTAAGAGAGTAATTTAATAAGAAAAAGAATAAAATAAATGTTTGGCTCTCCTCAGGTAGGGAGCCCCGAGTATACAAAACCGTGGCTAGTTATACTACTCCTGTGCTGTCTTTAACCAATCATCTTTTCTTAAGCAGCTCTTCTTTCCTTTGTTGCTGTGGCTATAAGCCAATCAGCTCTCGGCTTGTTTTTTTCCACAAACCAACCCAAACTGACTCCAAACAGTTTGGGTTGTGTGTCAAGTTGACCTTGATGTTAACAGTTCCTGATACATGTTCAACTTAATCAGCAACAGGCGGATACAAATGTGCAAACAGCATTATTAATTTACGAGCAAAAGGATCAGTGTGATTTTATATGAATCACATAATACATAGTTTCGTAACATTTTCCATCACAACTCTCTGTCCAAGTTTTTCTTTGGTTTAGAGCATAAACATGGTCAGAGCAGATGGATACATGCCTTGAAGTCTGGTACTGTACTCTCAGATCCTGTGGAGATTCGTAGAAGAGCAGCACAGTTCTAAACTAGGCTGTATACCAGTGACTATAGATCATACCAAGAGATGGAAAATATTGACTTAGATGGTTCTCCTCAGGTAGAAGAAGAGGCTGGAGAGAGAGAGAGAGAGAGAGAGAGAGAGAGAGAGAGAGAGAGAGAGAGAGAGAGAGAGAGAGAGAGAGAGAGAGAGAGAGAGAGAGAGAGAGAGAGAGAGAGAGAGAGAGAGAGAGAGAGAGAGAGAGAGAGAGAGAGAGAGAGAGAGAGAGAGAGAGAGAGATGACCCAGTCTCCAGATGGAAAGAGAGAGAGAGAGAGAGAGAGAGAAAGAGAGAGAGGCAACCCAGACTCCAGATGGAAAGAGAGAGAGAGAGAGGCGACCCAGACTCCAGATGGAAAGAGAGAGAGAGATGACCCAGACTCCAGATGGAAAGAGAGAGAGAGAGAGAGAGAGAGAGAAATAGAGGGAGAAGGAGAAAGAGGGTGAGCCGCTTGGGGACCCAAAGTCCAGATGTAAAGAGAGAGAGAGAGAGAGAGAGTGAGAGAGTGAGAGAAAGAGAGAGAGAGAGAGAAACGAGAGGGAGGGCCGTACGGGACTACGGATGTAGGGAGAGAGAGGGAGGGGACCAGGACTCCAGATGGAGAAGTGGAGACTCTCTCCCTCCATTCAGAGTCTGTCACAGTGTGGCCCTCCCCCTCTCTCTCTCTCTCTCTCTCTCTCTCTCTCTCTCTCTCTCTCTCCCTCTCTCTCTCTCTCTCTCTCGCTCTCTCTCCCTCCATCAGGAGTCTGGGTCCCAGTGTGCATCTCCCTCTCTCTTGCCAAAGCTTTGATAAAGACATTAACACTAACAACAGATGACAACAACAATATAACCGCTTACAATATTAGTAACAACAATAATAATAATAGAACTACAACACACCCAATACCAATACCAATAATAATACCAATAATAATAATAATACCAATAATAATAATAACACCAATACCAATAATAATACCAATAATAATAACAATAACAATACCAATAATAACAACAACAACAACAATAATAATAATATCAATAATAATAATATCGATAATAATAATAATAACTATAATAATAATAATAATAATAATGCCAATAATAATACCAATAATAATAATAATACCAATAATAATAATACCAATAATAATAATAATAACAATAATAATAATAATAATAATGTCTCTGTGTCTCTGGTATCTGACTCGGTCACTCACTGTCCCTCAGACTGTGGCAGGAGTGAACGTACAACGCTGCCAGTGTGCTGAACTCTTTATGTTCACCAACAACATACGGCAGCTTCTCCTCATCAGGGAGATTTTTAAACTCAGGGAATACGTGGCTAATTTTCTTAAAGAATTTAGTTCTAATCTGTCTAAATGTTGTACATTCATTCAGAAAGTGGAACTTTGTCTGGGTCTTATAGTCCTGGCACTGCTGACACAGTCTCTGCTCTTCAGGTAAACAGCACTGTTTATGTCTGCTGGTCTCTATGGCCAGGCGGTGGTCACTGAGTCTGTACTTGGTCAGGGTGGACCTCAGTTTTGGATCAGACTGTTCTTAGGTAATCTACCACGCTGTACCTTTGATTTAGGGCCACATAACATTTTGATTGAGTTTCCCAATAAGTGATGTTGTTTGTAATTCTGGTGATTCTGATTGGGTTTGCTGTTATTTTCTGGTCCTCAGCATGTGTAGTGTTACTGTGTTAATGCTGAACTGTATTTCTGGACCAGCTGAGTGAGGGCACTGTTCTCTTTGCTCAGCTCTTGGTACTCCAGACCTTTAGAATGATATAAGTTTGGAATTTAACTGCCCTTGTTTCTGTCTTTATTATTAATAGATCTCTGCCCAGCTCTGCCCCGTGTGCTTTGTTTGTGGTGTTCCTGTGCACCTTTAATGATGTTGCTCCACTTAAGAATACAATCATTAGGGACAAAAAATTAGTACCTTGGTATAATGAGCACATGCACAATTTAAATCAAAACACTCTCCTCACATGATGCAGAAAAGATGGTCCATGCATTTATTACATCAAGATTGGACTACTGTAATGCAGTAATATCTGGCGGTAACATTAAGCACTCCAAGTGGATACAAAAGAAAAGGTTTTTATTGGCTCCCAGTGCTCCAGTGCAAAAGAAAAACCACATCCCATCAAAAACATACAAAAATGTTCAAAAAAGGAAAGTTTAGCATTTACAAGGATAAAAGTCCAGCAATCATAAATTCTCCAATATCAATCAACTTCAAAACATCACTCTTGAATTTTCCCTTAAAAACTTAAATATGGAAAAACAGCAAATGAGGTGATGTCACTTCCTGTCTTTGGGCAGGCATATTCCCCATAAAAGTCCCCTTTAACACACTATGGTTTTTTTTCCCTCCAAAACAACATGGAAGTCTCTCCACAAAAATAATCACAGGTATGTTATTTTTCTCTTAATCTACTTTTGTCTTACCTACTTCAATCAAATATACAGACTTTTCTGGCTAGATAAACATTATACTTAAACTCTAGTAACATATTATAAGAATAATATTTCATCTCAAATATTTACAATACATTTCTATAATACATTTCACTCATACTGTGTACAACATCTGTATCTGTATCACTCCAACACTCAGAAAACAAAATGAAAAACCTTTCAGTTTCCAAAGATTTCCACCTTTAATGTGTAGATTTGTACAGAGTTTAACACAGTGAGGTTATGATTCCACAGCATGTGTAACTTGTAGAACAGTATTTATGTCATATGTACAGAAATCAACTGCAGCTCAGTCTATTATTTGAACATCATTTATTGTGTGTGTGTGAGAGAGAGAGGGAGAGGTTTAAAGTGTCTGTGTGTGTGTGTGTGTGTGTGTGTGTGTGTGTGTCTGTGTGTGTCTGTGTGTGTCTGTGTGTGTCTGTGTGTGTCTGTGTGTGTGTGTGTGTGTGTGTGTGTGTGTGTGTGTGTGTGTGTGTGTGTGTGTGTGTGTGAGTGTGTGTGAGTGTGTGTGAGTGTGTGTGAGTGTGTGTGTGTGTGTGTGTGTGTGTGTGTGTGTGTGTGTGTGTGTGTGTGTGTGTGTGTGTGTGTGAGAGTGTGTGAGAGTGTGTGTGTGTGTGAGAGTGTGTGTGTGTGAGAGTGTGTGTGTGTGAGAGTGTGTGTGTGTGAGAGTGTGTGTGTGAGAGTGTGTGTGTGAGAGTGTGTGTGTGAGAGTGTGTGTGTGAGAGTGTGTGTGTGAGAGTGTGTGTGTGAGAGTGTGTGTGTGAGAGTGTGTGTGTGAGAGTGTGTGTGTGAGAGTGTGTGTGTGAGAGTGTGTGTGTGAGAGTGTGTGTGTGAGAGTGTGTGTGTGAGAGTGTGTGTGTGAGAGTGTGTGTGTGAGAGTGTGTGTGTGTGAGTGTGTGTGTGTGAGTGTGTGTGTGTGAGTGTGTGTGTGTGAGTGTGTGTGTGTGAGTGTGTGTGTGTGAGTGTGTGTGTGTGAGTGTGTGTGTGTGAGTGTGTGTGTGTGAGTGTGTGTGTGTGAGTGTGTGTGTGTGAGTGTGTGTGTGTGAGTGTGTGTGTGTGAGTGTGTGTGTGTGAGTGTGTGTGTGTGAGTGTGTGTGTGTGAGAGTGTGTGTGTGTGAGTGTGAGTGTGAAAGAGAGTGAGAGGTATAGAGTGAATGACAGAGAGAGATGTGTAGCGTGTATGTGTGAGAAGTGTGTGTGTATGTGTATGAGAGAAAGTTCCAGGTGTATTTTGTGTGTGTGTGTGAGAGAGAGAGAGAGAGAGGTGTTTTGTGTGTGTGTGTGCGTGCATACGTTTGTGTAAAACACTTGTAGTGTGTGTGTGTGTGTGTGTGTCACAGAGATGTACTGTGTGTGTGTGAGAGAGGTGTGTGTTCGTGTGTGTATGACAGACAGGTGTGGTGTGTGTAAGAGACAGAGAAAGATGTGTAGCGTGTATGTGTGAGAACGAAGTGTAGTGTGTGTAAGAGTGTGTGTGAGAGAGGTATGTGTGTATGTGTGTAAGAGAAAGATACAGGTGTATTTTGTAGTATTGTTTGTGTGTGTGTGTGTGTGTGTGTGTGTGTGTGTGTGTGAGTGAGAGAGAGAGAGGGGTGAGAGAGAGAGTGTGTGTGTGTGTCACAGAGATTTGTACTGTTTGTGTGTGTGAGAGAGGTGTGTGTGAGAGAGGTGTGTGTGAGTGTGAGAGAGAGAGATGTACTGTGTGTTTGTGTGTGTGAGAGGTGTGTGCTTGTGTGTGTGTATGACAGAGAGAGACAGGTGTAGTGTGTGTAAGAGACAGAGAAAGATGTGTACCGTGTATGTGTGAGAAAGAACTGTAGTGTGTGTGAAAGAGAGGTGTCTGTGTATGTGTGAGTGTGTGTGCATACATTTGCGTAAGAGACTTGTAGTGTGTGTGTGTGTGTGTGTGTGTGTGTGTGTGTGTGTGTGTGTGTGTGTGTGTGTGTGTGTGTGTGTGTGTGTGTGTGTGTGTGTGTGTGTGTGTGTGGCAGAGAGAAAGAGAGAGGTGTGTGTGTATGTGTAAGGAAATGTGTGTATTATGATGTCCACTAGTTGTGTGTGTAGAGGAGTGTGTGTGAGAGATAAGGGTGTATTTTGTGTGAGTGTGTGTGCGCGCGTGCAAGAGAGGTGTAGAGTGCGAGTGTGTGTGTGAGAGAAAGAGCAAAGTGTGTGTGTGTGTGTGTGTGTATTTTATACTCAGCAGGCATGTGTGTATGATGTTCACCAGTTGTGTGTGTAGAGGTGTGTGTTTCCCTGCAGACTCAGGTGTTCCTCCAGGACACAGGAGGCTATTCTACCTCACACACACACACACTGAGGAGTTATAATAAACCCAAAACCCTGCATAGACGGGCTCAGTGAATGTGGAGTGGAGTGTGTGTAAGTGTGTGAGTGTGTGTGTGTGAGAGGAGACACTGTAGAAGGACAGAGTGCCGGCGGGCCAGTCCAGATACACTCCTACTCTGTTGGAGCTGGAGGGGGCAGAGATGGCAGTTCTCTTATTATTGTGCCAGACAGTGTAACTGTTATCAGAGCAGCTCAGACTCCAGGACTTTAGATTACATCCAAACCTACAGTCATCACTGACTCCTTTCCTCCTGATTCCTTTATATGTCACTGATATATCAGCCCTCCCACTCCACTCAACCTCCCAGTAACAGCGTCCAGTCAGACTCTCTCTACACACAACCTGAGGACAGTCATCAAATCTCTCTGCATGATCAGGATACGACTGCTGCTGCTCCACACGCGTCACCTTTCTGTTCCCCTCAGACAGAGAGAGACGTGTGTGTGCTGTGTTTGGGTCCAGTGTGAGATCACACACATCTGCACACAAGAAGACACATTAGAGGAGAGATCACAAATACTGTGAGTGTGTGTGAGTGGGTGTGTGTGAGTGTGTCTGTGAGTGTGTCTGTGCGTGTGTGTGTGAGTGTGTGTGTGAGTGTGTGTGTGAGTGTGTGTGTGAGTGTGTGTGTGAGTGTGTGTGTGAGTGTGTGTGTGAGTGTGTGTGTGAGTGTGTGTGTGAGTGTGTGTGTGAGTGTGTGAGTGTGTGAGTGTGTGAGTGTGTGAGTCTGTGTGTCTGTGTGTGTGTGTGTCTGTGTGTGTGTGTGTGTGTGTCTGTGTGTGTGTGTGTGTCTGTGTGTGTGTGTGTGTGTGTCTGTGTGTGTGTGTGTGTGTCTGTGTGTGTGTGTGTGTGTCTGTGTGTGTGTGTGTGTGTCTGTGTGTGTGTGTCTGTGTGTGTCTGTGTGTGTGTGTGTCTGTGTGTGTGTGTGTCTGTGTGTGTGTGTGTCTGTGTGTGTGAGTGTCTGTGTGTGTGTCTGTGTGTGTGAGTGTGTGTGTACATTTACTTCTTACATTTTCTTAGTCCTGGTTTGATTCTGATCTCCCCTGCGTGCTCCACCCTAAAGAAACACACACACACACACACACAGATAATAGTTCTCTCTCTCTCTCTCTCTCTCTCTCTCTCTCTCTCTCTCTCACACACACACAGATAATAGTTCTGTCTCTCTCTCTCTCTCTCTCTCTCTCACAAACACACAGATAATAGTTCTGTCTCTCTCTCTCTCTCACAAAAACACAGATAATAGTTCTGTCTCTCTCTCTCTCTCTCTCACACGGAAAATAGTTCTCTCTGTCTCTCTCTCTCTCTCTCTCTCTCTCTCACAAACAGATAATAGTTCTGTCTCTCTCTCTCTCTCTCTCTCTCTCACAAACAGATAATAGTTCTGTCTCTCTCTCTCTCTCTCTCTCTCTCTCTCTCACACAAATAATAGTTCTCTCTCTCTCTCTCTCTCACACGGAAAATAGTTATCTGTCTCTCTCTCTCTCTCTCTCACACGGATAATAGTTCTGTCTCTCTCTCTCTCACACACAGATAACAGTTCTGTCTCTATCTCTCTCTCACACGGATAATAGTTCTGTCTCTCTCTCTCACACGGATAATAGTTCTGTCTCTCTCTCTCTCACACGGAAAATAGTTCTGTCTCTCTCTCTCTCTCTCACACACGGATAATAGTTCTGTCTCTCTCTCTCTCACACAGATAATAGTTCTGTCTCTCTCTCTCTCACTCACAGATAATAGTTCTGTCTCTCTCTCTCTCTCTCACAGATAATAGTTCTGTCTCTCTCTCTCTCTCTCTCACAGATAATAGTTCTGTCTCTCTCTCTCTCTCACACACAGATAATAGTTCTGTCTCTCTCTCTCTCACACACACACAGATAATAGTTCTGTCTCTCTCTCTCTCAAACGGAAAATAGTTCTCTCTGTCTCTCTCTCTCTCTCTCTCTCTCACACACACAGATAATAGTTCTCTCTCTCTCTCTCTCTCTCTCTCTCTCACACACAGATAATAGTTCTGTCTCTCTCACACACAGAGATAATAGTTCTGTCTCTCTCTCTCTCTCTCTCTCACACACAGATAATAGTTCTGTCTCTCTCTCTCTCACACACACAGATAATAGTTCTGTCTCTCTCTCTCACACAGATAATAGTTCTGTCTCTCTCTCTCTCTCTCTCACACACACACAGATAATAGTTCTGTCTCTCTCTCTCTATCACACACAAATAATAGTTCTGTCTCTCTCTCTCACACGGAAAATAGTTCTGTCTCTCTCTCTCTCACATGGAAAATAGTTCTGTCTCGCTCTCTCTCTCTCTCTCTCACAGGGATAATAGTTCTGTCTCGCTCTCTCTCTCTCTCTCTCTCTCACACACAAAGATAATAGTTCTGTCTCTCTCTCTCTCACACGGAAAACAGTTCTGTCTCTCTCTCTCTCACACACACAGATAATAGTTGTCTCTCTCTCACTCACACGGATAATAGTTCTGTCTCTCTCTCTCTGTCTCTCTCTCACACACAGATAATAGTTCTGTCTGTCTCTCTCTCTCTCTCTCACACACACACACACAGATAATAGTTCTGTCTCTCTCTCTCTCTCTCTGTCTCACAGATAATAGTTCTGTCTCTCTCTCTCTCTCTCTCACACACACAGATAATAGTTCTGTCTCTCTCTCTCTCTCTCACACGGATAATAGTTCTCTCTCTCTCTCTCTCTCTCTCACACACAGATAATAGTTCTGTCTCTCTCTATCTCACACGGAAAATAGTTCTGTCTCTCTCTCTCTCTATCTCACACGGAAAATAGTTCTGTCTCTCTCTCTCTCTCTCTCTCACACGGAAAATAGTTCTGTCTCTCTCTCTCTCTCTCTCTCTCTCACACGGAAAATAGTTCTGTCTCTCTCTCTCTCTCTCTCTCTCACACACAGATAATAGTTCTGTCTCTCTCTCTCTCTCTGTCTCACAGATAATAGTTCTCTCTCTCTCTCTCTCTCTCTCTCACACACAGATAATAGTTCTGTCTCTCTCTAACAAACACACAGATAATAGTTCTGTCTCTCTCTCTCTCTCACACACACATAAGTTCTGTCTCTCTCTCTCTCTCTCTCACAGATAATAGTTCTCTCTCTCTCTCACACACAGATAATAGTTCTGTCTCTCTCTCACAAACACACAGATAATAGTTCTCTCTCTCTCCCTCTCACACAAGATAATAGTTCTGTCTCTCTCTCTCTCTCTCTCACACACAGATAATAGTTCTGTCTCTCTCTAACAAACACACAGATAATAGTTCTGTCTCTCTCTCTCTCTCACACACACATAAGTTCTGTCTCTCTCTCTCTCTCTCTCACAGATAATAGTTCTCTCTCTCTCTCACACACAGATAATAGTT
This sequence comes from Electrophorus electricus, assembly GCF_041902795.1. Lineage (NCBI taxonomy): Eukaryota > Metazoa > Chordata > Actinopteri > Gymnotiformes > Gymnotidae > Electrophorus > Electrophorus electricus. Next base: position 19,812,306 of record NC_137497.1, on the reverse strand, counting down.
CTGTCTCTCTCTCACAAACACACAGATAATAGTTCTCTCTCTCTCCCTCTCACACAAGATAATAGTTCTGTCTCTCTCTCAAAAAAACAGATAATAGTTCTGTCTCTCTCTATCTCTCTCACACGGATAATAGTTCTCTCTCTCTCTCACACACACACACACACACACAGATAATAGTTCTGTCTCTCTCTCTCTCTCACACACAGATAATAGTTCTCTCTCTCTCTCTCTCACACACAGATAATAGTTCTGTCTCTCTCTCTCTCTCTCTCTCTCTCTCACACACAGATAATAGTTCTGTCTCTCTCTCTCTCTCTGTCTCACAGATAATAGTTCTCTCTCTCTCTCTCTCACACAGATAATAGTTCTGTCTCTCTCCCTCTCTCTCTCTCACACGGAAAATAGTTCTGTCTCTCTCTCTCTCTCACACACACAGAGATAATAGTTCTGTCTCTCTCTCTCTCACACACAGATAATAGTTCTGTCTCTCTCACAAACACACAGATAACAGTTCTGTCTCTCTCTCTCTCTCTCACACACAGATAATAGTTCTGTCTCTCTCACAAACACACAGATAATAGTTCTGTCTCTCTCTCTCTCTGTCTCACAGATAATAGTTCTGTCTCTCTCTCTCTCTCTCTCACACAGAAAATAGTTCTGTCTCTCTCTCTCTCACACGGATAATAGTTCTGTCTCTCTCTCTCTCTCTCTCTCTCACACACACACACACACACACACACACACACACACAGATAATAGTTCTGTCTCTCTCTCTCTCTCTCACACACAGATAATAGTTCTGTCTCTCTCTCACACAGATAATAGTTCTGTCTCTCTCTCACAAACACACAGATAATAGTTCTGTCTCTCTCTCTCACACACAAATAATAGTTCTGTCTCTCTCTCTCTCTCACACGGAAAAAAGTTCTCTCTCTCTCTCTCTCTCTCACACGGAAAATAGTTCTGTCTCTCTCTCTCTCTCACACGGAAAATAGTTCTGTCTCTCTCTCTCTCTCAAACGGAAAATAGTTCTGTCTCTCTCTCACACGGATAATAGTTCTGTCTCTCTCTCTCTCTCTCTGTCAC
>NC_137497.1:19746220-19761220 GCF_041902795.1 Electrophorus electricus | reverse complement strand
ACAGATAATAGTTCTGTCTCTCTCTCTCTCTCTCACACGGATAATAGTTCTGTCTCTCTCTCTCTCTCTCACACGGAAAATAGTTCTCTCTCTCTCTCTCTCTCTCTCTCTCTCTCTCTCACACACACACACACACACACACACAGATAATAGTTCTGTCTCTCTCTCTCTCACACACAGATAATAGTTCTGTCGCTCTCTCTCTCTCTCACACACACACAGAGATAATAGTTCTGTCTCTCTCTCTCTCTCTGTCTCACAGATAATAGTTCTGTCTCTCTCTCTCTCACACAGATAATAGTTCTGTCTCTCTCTCTCTCTCTCTCTCTCTCTCTCACACACGGATAATAGTTCTGTCTCTCTCTCTCTCTCTCTCTCTCTCTCTCACACGGAAAATAGTTCCGTCTCTCTCTCTCGCTCTCTCACACGGAAAATAGTTCTGTCTCTCTCTCTCTCTCTCTCTCTCACACGGATAATAGTTCTGTCTCTCTCTCTCTCTCTCTCTCTCTCACACACACACACAGACAATAGTTCTGTCTCTCTCTCTCTCTCTCTCTCTCACACAGATAATAGTTCCGTCTCTCTCTCTCTCTCTCTCTCACACGGATAATAGTTTTGTCTCTCTCTCTCTCTCACACGGAAAATAGTTCTGTCTCTCTCTCTCTCTCTCTCTCTCTCTCAAACGGAAAATAGTTCTGTCTCTCTCTCTCTCTCACACGGATAATAGTTCTGTCTCTCTCTCTCTCTCTCACACACACACACAGATAATAGTTCTGTCTCTCTCTCTCTCTCACACAGATAATAGTTCTGTCTCTCTCTCTCTCACAGATAATAGTTCTCTCTCTCTCTCACAAACACACAGATAATAGTTCTGTCTCTCTCTCTCTCACACACACACACACACACACACAGATAATAGTTCTGTCTCTCTCTCTCTCTCACACACACAAAGATAATAGTTCTGTCTCTCTCTCTCTCACAGAGAATAGTTCTGTCTCTCTCTCTCTCTCTCACAGATAATAGTTCTGTCTCTCTCTCTCTCACACAGATTATAGTTCTGTCTCTCTCTCTCTCTCTCACACAGATAATATTTCTGTCTCTCTCTCACACACAGTTATTAGTTCTCTCTCTCTCACACACAGTTATTAGTTCTCTCTCTCTTTCTCTGTGTTCCACACACAGATAATAGTTCTGTCGCTCTCTCTCTCTCTCTCTCTCACACAGATAACAGTTCTGTTTCTCTCTCTCACACACACAGAGATAATAGTTCTGTCTCTCTCTCTCTCTCTCACACACAGAAAAGTTCTGTCTCACACACAGATAATAGTTGTCTCTCTCTGTCTCACACACAGATAATAGTTCTGTAGCTCTTTCTCTCTCTCTCTCGCAAAGATAATAGTTCTGCCTCTCTCTCTCTCACACACACACACACACAGATAATAGTTCTGTCTCTCTCTCACACAAACACACAAAGATAATAGTTCTCTCTCTCTCTCTCTCTCCATTTCAGACACACACATCGTTCTGGGCATTGAGAGTTCTGGTAAACTGGGATGTGATGATGTTGTCACTTCACCTTTCTTTTGTCTCTCTAGTTTGTTGACTGAGAGCGGCGGAGTGTTGATCATGCCTGTGGTTCCTTTTAGTTGTGCTGCCACAGCTACATCTGCCAAAGTCCATCTTTGCACATCATAGTTTCCTAATTTACACACCCTCTACCTGGACATGTCTAATAATCTAGTCTCTCTGTCTGCTGAGGTTCACCTACCCCTGATGTCATGACGTTACTGTCTCAGCTGCCATGGCTCCTCCCACCACCCCATGATGCCCCCTGTTGTAGCCCCCCACACCTCCACCCCACACAGCTACTTCCCCGCTGCCCTTCATGGATGATCTCATACAGGAAGAGTTTCGGTCATGTGCACACCGTCGGGACCAGACAAGGACTTCTAGAAAACCACACTAGACATTAATTGCTTATTGTTCCATATTTCTTTCTTTATTTTTCTCCATCTCACTACTTATTCTGCTCCTTATTGTCTATATTCTTACTACTGTAATGTCCGTTATTGTCCAGAGGACCCCACCAGTTTACAGCCCACCAGAACCAGTGCACCGAGGACACTGTCAGCACTGACATCCACACGTCTCTCACACATCTGGAGGACATGGACAGTTATGCTCCAGTGCTGTTCACTGATTACAGTTTAGCAGTCAACACAGTCACCCCAACCAAACTGACTGAAACACTCACCACTGGACTCACACCCTCCTTCTGTAAATGGGGCTGAACTTTCTAACAGACAGAATCAGTCAGTCAGAACTGGCAATGTACATCCAGCACAAGGACTGAGAACAATGGGACCCCCCAGGACTGCGTGGCCGCCCAGTATAACACCAGCATCATCAAACTGGTTTGACTGATCACTGGATGAGACAGCATACAGGAGGGAGGTGACAGACATGGTGACATGGTGTCATGACAACAATCTCTCCCTGAATGCAGACAAGACCAAGAAGATGATTGTTGACCCAAGGAGGAAGGAGAAGCAACAGCACACACCACTACAGACAGGAGAGATGGAGGTGAACTCCTTCACCTTCCTGGAGTTCACATCAGTGAGGACCTCACCTGGACCTACAACACACCCCACATCAGTGAGGACATCACCTGGTCCTACAACACACACACCCCACATCAGTGAGGACCTCACCTGGACCTACAACACACACACCCCACATCAGTGAGGACCTCACCTGGACCTACAACACACACACCCCACATCAGTGAGGACCTCACCTGGACCTACAACACACACCCCACATCAGTGAGGACCTCACCTGGACCTACAACAAACACCACATCATAAAGAAATCCCAACAGTATCTGCTGTGTCCTCTGTTTATGTACGATACCCAGCATGACCTGCAGGTTAACACTCTCCTGACATCAGAACTCTGAAAATGTTCAGCTCTTGTTCAGTTTTATTGACAACAGGAGGAAACGTGAAACTGAATCACATGAAAGACAAATCAACAACAAGCCAGCCACAACAAGTACCGATATACACAAAACACAATGCAGCAAACTTCACAGAGAATAACATTATCCACCAAATAATGATCTGTGATTACAAATAACAATACAATAAACTACACCCAACCACAATGTTTTCAAAAGGTATGAGATGTACGCAGACAACTGCATTAGCACGGCTATAATAACTACAATAACTATAATAACTACAATAACTAGAACTCTTGGAGTTGTATTCTCTCACTCTACGATCGCTACACACATAAACCGACTCGCTGCTACTGACACCCTGTGGTTCATAAATGAATTACAACTAACCTCAAAAAATGGAACAGAGTTTATAAACTCCTGACAGAACAGCATCTGTACTTCCTGAGGAGGCTGAGGAAATGTAGCATGTCAACTAAAACTCAGCAGTTCCTACAGGAGAATGATGGAGAGTGAACTCACCAGCCACCACAGTATGATATGGGAACTGCACTACTCAAGAATGGAAGACTCAGTTTTCATTATTTTCTCATTCTCACTCTTTCATAAACACACACAGACACCAACACAGAAACACATACGCACACCCACACACACACACACACACACACACACCCACACACATACACGTAAGCACACACAAACAAACCCACATACGCATGCACACACTAACGTTCCATACCTGAGAGTGTCCAGTCTGCAGTGGGGATCCTCCAGTCTAGCAGAGAGCAGCTTCACTCCTGACTCTCCTGGGTGGTTGTACGTCAGGTCCAGTTCTTTCAGGTGGGAGGGGTTTGACCTCAGAGCTGAAGCCAGAGAAGAACAGCCTTCCTCTGTGACCAAACAACCAGACAGTCTGCAGAAAGGAGGGAAACAGGTAGAGAGAGACAGAGAGTGAGATGCACTTCCAGAGCAGCCTGCATGGGGCAGCTAGAGAGGCTGGTAACTGTAGTGGAGGTTCCTCCACTCTCATCTCTCTCCGGCGTCCTCCATGGTAGATGGTTTTGTTCACTCTTCTCCAGATCGCTGCTGTCTGTGTTTATTTTTGCTCTTATTTTTATTCAGCCCTTCAGAACTCTAGTGCACTATTAACCTACATCAGAAGAACCCCAAAGCTGGACTTACACTGTGTGATTTCAGTGGTCTTATTAGACTGTTACATGTCAGACTGTATGAGATGATGCCAGTAAAATCTTGGCAGAATTCTACATCTGGCTGTGATAACAGGAGTAAAAATACTGTCACATTTCTGGACCTGTGACTCAGAGATAAAGTCTAAGAATCCTAAGCGATGCATACTTTTTTTGGAAGTTGCAAAGCTGATGCCAGACTTTCACAAGTGTCCTCAAGATTACAGATAGCTAGACTGCAAGTAGATACAACTGACAATACAATATAGTCTACAGTAGATACACTAAATATTACAATGTAAGTCACTCTGGATAAAAGCATCTGCCAAATGCTGTAAAAGTAAATATAAATGTACTCTTATGTGGTCATGGAACTGTCTTGGCTTTATAGGACATTTCTGAGAAATAGATATCCAAAATCAACCTGAATGAAACATGAATTCACCCAAAGGTATTATTATTTTAATAGGAGTTTATGAAAAATAGTAGAGTGAAATCTGTCCAAACTTACTCTGCTGATACTCTGCAAATTCAGTCTATACAAAATGAGTGCATTATTTCGCCTAAAGGTAGTTTGACTTTAATATGGATTTATGAACATTGTACAGTGAGTGTCCAAACTTACTCTGCTAATAGTCAAGGGCTTCTACTCACATGTGGTAGTGGAACTGTTTTTGCATTTTGTTAAAATTCAGAAAAATATGTAAAACTTCAATATAGATTTATTAATGATCTGGTGATGGCCAAGGGCCACCATTCAACTGGCAGTGGAATATTTCAGCGCTGGAGTTCCCCTGCCCTGCACATTTGCCACATTTCACTAGTGATGACCCCTGTTTCAGCTGGCCGTCAAGATCTATAATAACCTTCTGAGAAACATTATGTAGAAAAAGCATTTTCCACAATGCTTATTAAACTGTGTAAATATATTAGCAATTGTGTTTAATCTAATTATGCAATTAAAGTAGTTCAATCAAGTAAACTGTATTTTGTACTTTTAAATGTAGTAAACGTGCAAGTCCATCGAAGCTCTTAAAAATACAGCGAAATACCGTAAAATCGCGCATATAGCCGCAATGAATTTAAACCGCGGATGACTTGACCGTGAATCGCTAAAGCGCGGATAGCGTGATCGCGGTTGTAACCTAGTGACCACCTGTAACCTAGTGAACACCTGTAACCTAGTAACCACCTGTAACCTAGCTACAAGCTTTAAATGTGTTTAAACTGATGTAGGGGACGTGACTGATTAATACACAGCTGTACTTCATGAACACCAGATGTTATAAATCACATCCCCGTCAAATCTCCCGTCACACCCTCACCCTCCTCCCTCCTGCTCTCAACTACGTGAAGATCCAACCGCATTTCTCCTAAAGACTGTAACTTGATTGTTGCAAAGACAAGAAGTCCAATCTTGCTTATTGACGGTTTGGTCAAATTGTTGAGACTGTTAGCTGGTTAGATATCTGTGCTGAACAGTAAACAACTAAACAAATCAACATAGCTAGACTTTCTTTGCTAACATTAGCTAGTTAGCTGTTATCCATGAATGACGATCAGAGATTCAGTGAAAAACTCACACAGGCTTTACCTGTCTGTCTTAGTCCATCTACTTTTACTTTTTGTCTGTCCCTTTCTGATATTTTCCTTTTCTCTTGGAAATCACCATAGCAGCAAATATCCTCCAATTCCAGTTTGAGATTTTCTGTCATTTTCATGATCCACTACAGTTCTCTTCACCTCAGTAAGTTAAAACAGCTCCCCTGATGCTATTGGCCACTGTAATGACGTCATTCAATATTCTGCCGCCCCGGCCGTCCTACCACATATGTGATTGGATAAAATTACTGTCAATCAAAATGAGAAACTTGTCACTCATATTTCTGTTACTGCTGGAAACAAGTGCTTCTTGGATATTCATGTAATTACTACCTTTATTTTTTTCAAATGGTACAATTAAAAAAATTTGTGGAGTGTTTTTATTGTACCTTTTGACATTTTTTAATACGTCAACATAGACTTCCTAAAAACACAAGGGCAACAATCACAAGGTTATTACTGTATTTCTAGACCAAACTGTTTTCTGCTGTTTCGTGTGCTCCCAGTTTTAGTTGAGAAAAATATTAGGAACATTATCTTCACTACATATAATGGTGTTATACTGTTTCTGACCATTCTGGTGCCCTACACACACCCAAACACACCCTACTGCTACCACACTACAGTTACAGTGAAACTACAAACACTCCATAACTGCAGCCTGATAAGATTTAATAGACAGACTGAACACAGGCATGCTAATAGAACACAGATTTGTACCTTCAGTTTCCAGAGTTGGCTCTGTCCTAGTACAATTCCCCCAAGTTATTTGAGCCAGTGTTGGGTAGTGTAGTCTATTGTGTGGCTGTGTATATCAACATAAAATATTGTGGGTGTAGAAGATTACTGTACATTCACTGAGTGGATTTGAGCTTGTTACATCTACTACTGTATTTTCTTTTCCCTCTTCTGGTTTAAACCTGAAGACAGGTTTGGGGTGGAGCAGGTGTTGGATTTGGTTTTTATTCTGTCTTATACTCCCCATAGAGACAGATGGCATGTTTGTAGATCTCTATTACTTTTTTGTAATAATGGTTTGTGCTCAGAATAAAGTGTCTGTTGTGGTCTCTCCCCCTACACTGGCAAATAACAGAGATGTATAAAGGTTGGTATCTCTCTCTAATCATCTGCAGCTGAAATAACCAGCAACTAAAAATGGCTGCCTCCAACACTCCAAACACTAAGATAAAACTGATGATTTTCTTCATAATTTGTGAACCCTAAAGACGGCCATGTTACTATATTGTGTGGGATGTAGCTTGGACACATATTAATGTGCAACATATTAAAACTGTAGCATAGCCATTGTATTAGAGTGTTGCTATGAACAATGCATTAAATAAGAGTTTTACACATTTTTTCCGTTTTTTTTTTTAACAGAACAGTGCCTTGACTCTCCCACTATTTGTATTTTATATCTTTTCCCTGCAAAACACCTTCACTATTGTTTCTGAACTTCTGAGCCCTCCAGACATCTTGTGGTTTTAATTCTTTTCTGTGGTCAGTGTTTGTTCTCCTGTATGGAGGAAGCAGAAAGACAAGGAGCACAGCAAGGGGTCCAGTGCGGAGCACATTCCATCAGTGGTGGTCACACACAGATAATAGTTCTCTCTCTCTCACACACACAAATAGATCTGTCTGTCTCTCTCTCTCTATTTCCCACACACACACAAACTCACAGATAATAGTTCTGTCTCACACTTACAAATAATAGATCTGTCTCTCTCTCTATTTCTCTCTCAAATGCATGCACACACACACACACACACACACACACACACACACACACACACACATACAGATAATAGTTGTTTCTCTCTCTCTCAAACACAAACATACAAATAATAGATCTGTCTGTCTCTCTCTCACTATCTCTCACTCTCTATTTCAGAGACACACACACACACACACACACACACAGATAATAGTTCTCTTTCTCTCTCAAACACGTCGATAACAGTTCTGTCTCTCTGTCACTCACCCAAACACAGATAAAAGTTCTCGCTCTCTCCCCCTCACACACACACACACACACACAAACACACACACACACACACACACACACACACACACACACACACACACACACGCACACAAATAATAGTTCTGTCTCTCCCTCACACACACACACACATACACACACACACACACACACACACGTTTCAATTGAGGTGAAGCATTATAAACAGTAAATGAAACATACTTGTGTCAATCTGTGTAATAAACAAGATTTCAAACAGTAATTATATTGGTCTTGAACTAAACAGTGTGAGGTCTGCTTTACTGTGTATAAACAGTAGTCATATTGGCTCTGAACTAAACAGTGTGAGGTCTGGTTTACTGTGTATAAACAGTAGTTATATTGGTCCTGAACTAAACAGTGTGAGGTCTGGTTTACTGTGTATATACGGTAGTCATATTGGTCCTGAACTAAACAGTGTGAGGTCTGGTTTACTGTGTATATAGAGTAGTTATATTGGCCCTGAACTAAACAGTGTGAGGTCTGGTTTACTGTGTATAAACAGTAGTCATATTGGTCCTGAAATAAACAGTGTGAGGTCTGGTTTACTGTGTATATACAGTAGTCATATTGGCCCTGAACTAAACAGTGTGAGGTCTGGTTTACTGTGTATAAACAGTAGTTATATTGGCCCTGAACTAAACAGTGTGAGGTCTGGTTTACTGTGTATAAACAGTAGTCATATTGGCCCTGAACTAAACAGTGTGAGGTGTGCTTTACTGTGTATATACAGTAGTCATATTGGCCCTGAACTAAACAGTGTGAGGTCTGGTTTACTGTGTATATACAGTAGTCATATTGGCCCTGAACTAACAGTGTGAGGTCTGGTTTACTGTGTATAAACAGTAGTCATATTGGTCCTGAATTAAACAGTGTGAGGTCTGGTCTACTGTGTATAAACAGTAGTCATATTGGCCCTGAACTAAACAGTGTGAGGTCTGGTTTACTGTGTATAAACAGTAGTCATATTGGCCCTGAACTAAACAGTGTGAGGTCTGATTTATTGGCTGGGAAATACTTTTAGCACCAAATGTCCAGTTGAGGCCTGCAGAACATATTTATTGGGGGGACAGATGGGACCAGAGGACATCTTGTGGTGACACACTAAATGGCCTTACAGCACACAGGAATTTCAGGGTACACAAGTTAATACAGTGGTAAAACCACTATTATAGTGTATAATAAACTACATACTGTTTAATTCCTTATCAGATTATGATATTCACATGAGGTCAGTCAGGGAATTAATTAACCCATAAGATTACAATTTGAATGAATCATCACCAATAAATCAAGGGTGTGGGTTACATAAACATAAATATTATTACTTGAGAAAGGTTTCATTTCTGTCCAGCACTTAATATTTTATATCACTTACAAGTATCTTCCATTCTTTGATTCATCCCCTCGAAAAAGGTTGTATTTCAAGATTTCAAAAATTCTGTGTGTGGTTATAATTCTACATTTAGTTATAATTCTATAGTTATAATTCTTCTATTCTATTAGTTATATTGCTACATTTGGTTAGAATTCTACATGTGGTTATAATTCTACGTGTGGTTATAATTCTCAAATGATGAATTATGGGTGCAGAAATGTCTGATCTAAAGTTCTGATGTAATACAAAACACCACACATGCTATGCACCACACACACACACACACACACACACACACACACACACACACACACACACACACACACTTCACTCCTTCTCTCCTCCTAATCTCCTGATTACTGATTACTGTGTCTTGTGTGTCTTTCTTTCTCTCTTGTAATTAAGTCCACAGGTTCACTCATCCAGTGCTGAACATTGTTCCTCACTACTGTGTTCAGATGTCCTGAGTTTACTGTCAGCTGTCTACTCAGTTTCTCTCTCTGCTGACTCCACGTCTTCTACCATCACTGTTCTATTTTAGTTTGATGTCTCTGGCTTGATGAAAAAATTAGCAGCCAACATTCACTCCTAAGTCAAGCTAATATGATGTTAGCGTGAGGTATCTAGGTGTAGTAATCAACATTATACTGTAACTTGGCAAGCTTAAGGTTACTAATATTAGTCAACTACATGTTTCATAAAAACACCTGTGGAGAGAGATCACAGGTTTATCTTAAGGAATAACCAATAAACCTTTCAGGTCTATTGAATGAATATTAACTTGTTGCGTTCTTTCCTCCCGCATGGCTGTCAGTTCAGCTCATCTCAACATGTGTTGAACACACAGTGTAAATCATAATGAGAACAGGGTCTCCCACCCAAAAACACAAGGGAATCATGTGATTGTAAAAGTGTCCTGCAATGTGCCCAGAACCTCAATGGTTCAGCTTTAAATGTTTTAATTAAGATTTTAAGGGCTTTTATTTGCAGAGAGATTAGAATGACTGATGTTTACAGTGTTTCCATACATAAACTAGATAAAATCACTCAGTGAAAATCTTACATTAAAACACTTCATTTTACAACACAGCTGTTGGAGTTTCTGAATATATTCATCCTGTAAGACATTTTGCAAAATTTCTGTGCTCAGGTGACCAAAAATGCAGCTTGTGGACAAAATGCCAAAGCGCCTAGTTGAAGCAGCATTGTAATAAATACACCTGTACATGTGGACAAGGACTCATCTGTGTCTTCTCTTTACAATGTTATATTTCTCTTCTAGACTTGAAAATCTGCTTATGCATCACAAATGTAACTCTTTGTCTCCACAGTGTGGTCATTTAATGAAATGCAGCAAGGTTTGAACAGAAAACTATATTTAGAAATATTTAGAGAAGAGAACTTTATAATATAATATAAAAGTGTACATTTCCTTGCATTGCCTTGCCTGGCAATGTTTGTTTAATACTGTACTATAAGGGAGTTGACACTGACCTTTTTAAAATGGCTCTTTTTTTACATTCAAAAATAGTCACAGAAACTCACCTGAGAATCTCCAGTTTACAGTGTGAACTCTTCAGTCCAGCACAGAGCTGCTCCACTCCTGAATTCTGCAGGTCATTATTATTCATCTCCAGCTCTCTCAGTGAGTTTTCTGTTTGTAGAACTGATGTGAGAGATTTGCAAGACTCTTCCGTGAGACCACAGCCAGATAGTCTGTAAAAGAGTAAATACAGTAAATACATTTTCAGCCTTTGAATTTTACAAACACAGCAACATTTCAACATTACCGTGTCTTCATCAAAGACAAAATGGACAAAGACATGACAAATAACATTCATTAGCAACCTAAGACAGGTGACCAAATAATGGATGGTTGGTTCATAAGTCAGTGAATGGCAGTTACCATAATCAGAGTCCAAATATCAAAATATCCCACCTTTAACACCATAACAGGAAACAGAACAAGTTTTGTTTACAGTTCTGACTGAGTACAACTTGAGCAATTGAGGGGTAAGGGCCTTGCTCAGGGGCCCAGCAGTGGCGGGGCTTGAACCAGCAACCTTCTAATTAAAAGTCAAGTACATACAGAGCTGAAGGTGTAGTACTGGAATCAGTTGGTGTTAATGATGTTAGTTTATTTTGACTTAAACCTATTTACAACTAGATTATGACAAATTGCCTTGGTAAAATATTTAAACAATGAAAATGTTTCAGATGAAGTCATATTAACACCTACACCTTTACATAGTGTTTCAGATGTAGTCATATTAACACCTACACCTTTATAATGTGCCCAATCATCATCATCAGCTCTAAAGAAAACCTGTGATAAAGTTTGAAAACTGCCATCAGTGTGAAATATATATATGTGTGTGTGTGCGCGCATGTGCGCACATGTGTATGCATTGGTCATGCTCATCCTTGTGCACTTTTCTCTGTATTGGTCAGTAGTGGTTGAACTGTAATGTTGGTCAGAAAGCTGAACTGATAGTTCATATTTGAATCCTTTTGTATGTTACACTGTGGTGTGGTGTGGTGTGTGTGTGTGTGTGCACGTGTACACACTGATAGTTCATACTTATACTTGAACTCTTCTATATGTTACACTGCAGCACATTTTCTCTGACTGTTTTACTAAAAGTGTGAACTATAAACACCGTTGGCCACTGTTTTAAATGTAGGACCATTCTCAACACACAGACACACAACTACCCATGACATCAAATATCATTTAACCATCATTAATACGTTTAGACTAATGAATCACTGGATTGTATTGAATCACTGGACAGTGTTACTACATTCCAATGTTCCACAACTTTATGGTTTAACTTAAGCACCTGGTGATGGGATCTCTCTATCCTGCTCTCTCTCTAATGTTCTCTCTCTCTCTCTCTCTCTCTCCTTTTCATTTTTCACAGAAGACCTTCTGAGTCAAGCACATCCAGTGCTACACCCACTGTTCATCTCTAAATGAAAATACTCACATGGCTTTTCTGGATGCTTTGACCACTGGCAGCATTCTCAGCAGACATTCCTCTGATGGGTCATATTTCCTCAGGTCAAACTCATCCAGCTCCTCTTCAGAGTTCAGCAACACAAACACCAGAGCTGACCACTGAGCAGGAGACAGTCTGGCTCTATGACAGTTAGCTCCTCTGCTCAGGTATGTTTGGACTTCCTGCACTAGTGAATGATCATTCAGTTCATTCAGACAGTGGAACAGATTGATGGATTTCTCTGTAGAGGGACTGTCACTGATCTTCTTCTTGATGTACTTGACTGTTTCCTCTCTGCTGTGAGAGCTGCTTCCTGTCTGTATCAGTAGGCCTAGTAAGAGAGTCTGATTGGACTCCAGTGAGAGACCCAGAAGGAAGCGGAGGAAAAGGTCCAGGTGTCCATTTTGACTCTGTAAGGCCTTGTCCACTGCACTGTTGAGGAAGACAGAAATTGGGGTTTTGGAAATACTGAAAAATCCAGAGTATTTCTGTTGCAGCACATTGGTGTTGGTGGAGATGAAGGACATAAACACATATACAGCAGCCAGAAACTCCTGAACACTCAGATGTACAAAGCTAAACACCTTCCCCAGCTGTAGCTCAAACTCCTGTCTGAAGATCTGAGTGCACATTCCTGAATACACTGTCATTTCTCTGACATCAATGCCACTGTTTCTCAGGTCTTCCTCATAGAAGATCAGGTTGCCTTTTTCTAGCTGTTGGAGAGCCAGTTTTCCCAGTGCCAAAACATGTTTTCTCATGTGACGTGGGTGAGTGGTACCTTTTTGTCCTTTCATACTTCGTCCATACTTTTGATCCTTGTGTCTGAGCTGAAAGATCAGGAAGTGTGTGAACATCTGAGTCAGAGTCTTGGGGATTTCTCTAATCTCTGCTTCACCTAACATTCTCTCTAAAACAGTGGCTGCAATCCAACAGAAGACTGGAATGTGGCACATGATGTAGAGGCTTTTTGATGACTTCATGTGTGTGATGATTCTATTGGCCAGGCCCTGATCACTGATTCTCTTCCTGAAATACTCCTCTTTCTGTGGATCACTGAACCCTCTTACCTCTGTTACCTGATCAACACACTCAGGAGGGATCTGATTGGCTGCTGCTGGCCGAGAGGTTATCCAGAGGAGAGCAGAGGGAAGCAGATTCCCCTTGATAAGGTTTGTCAGCAGCACATCCACTGAGGTTGACTCTGTTACATCCCACAATCTCTCATTGTTCTGGAAATCTAGAGGAAGTCTACACTCATCCAGACCATCAAAGATGAACAGAATTTTGTAGTATGTATAATGTTTAGGTTTTAATTCACATGTTTCTGGGAAAAAGTGATGAAGAAGCTCCACCAGACAGAACTTTTTCTCCTTCAGCAAATTCAGCTCCCTAAAAGGAAGTGGGAATATGAAGAGAACATCCTGATTTACGTTTCCTTCAGACCAGTCCAGTATGAACTTCTGCACAGAGACTGTTTTACCAATTCCAGCCACTCCTTTAGTCAGCACCGTTCTGATGGCTTTGTCTTGTCCTGGTAAGGGTCTAAAGATGTTACTGCATTTGATGGGTGTCTCCTGTGTTGCTGGTTTCCTGGACGCTGCATCAATCTGTCTCACCTCATGCTCATTATTAACCTCTCCACTCCCTCCCTCTGTGATGTAGAGCTCTGTGTAGATCTCATTCAGAAGTGATGTGGTTCCCTGCTGTGAGATTCCTTCATGAATCTTCTGACATTTGTCCCTCAGTTTGAATTTGAGCTTTCTGTGGCAAGCAGGGGCCAGTTCTGATAAAAGAGAAAGACAACAGAACACATGCTAATCTCTTTTAGATTCAGATTCATTCATAAAAGACTCATTACAGGAGTTACAGGAAAAGAGATAAACAGATTGTTATAAATAGATTGTTTATTCCTGCTAGATTGGCCATGAAACTTCCAGTGGTAAATCTTAGTCAATTCAGGGACTGACAGCCTTAAATTTGAAGATTGACAAACATTGTATTATACATTATTTTGTTGATAATATTTACTGGTTATCAATAACACCGAATGGTCAGTAGTTAGAAACCAGCTGAGGTTCCACCACACACATTGGTAACCATCACCTGACTGAGGAGATCTACAACCCAGACTGGACAAGGAGGGGAGGGGCGACAACCTGTGATCTGTGAGATAGGACCTGTGTTCTAATGTGATCTGTGAGATAGGACCTGTGTTCCAATGTGATCTGTGAGATAGGACCTGTGTTCTAATGTGATCTGTGAGATAGGACCTGTGTTCCAATGTGATCTGTGAGATAGGTCCTGTGTTCCAATGTGATCTGTGAGATAGGACCTGTGTTCCAATGTGATCTGTGAGATAGGACCTGTGTTCTAATGTGATCTGTGAGATAGGACCTGTGTTCTAATGTGATCTGTGAGGTAGGACCTGTGTTCTAATGTGATCTGTGAGGTAGGACCTGTGTTCTAATGTGATCTGTGAGGTAGGACCTGTGTTCTAATGTGATCTGTGAGGTAGGACCTGTGTTCTAATGTGATCTGTGAGATAGGACCTGTGTTCCAATGTGATCTGTGAGATAGGACCTGTGTTCCAATGTGATCTGTGAGATAGGATCTGTGTTCCAATGTGATCTGTGAGATAGGACCTGTGTTCCAATGTGATCTGTGAGATAGGACCTGTGTTCCAATCTCAGTTCCAAAGAATAAAGTGACACTTTCTTTGAAGTGATGCTTTTAACATTAAATAAATGCTCAAAAGACCCCCAGTAACACATCAGTGATGTAACAGAAGTGACACATCTGAAGACATTCAGTAGATTAATTAATTCAGTAGTGTTTTAATT
>NC_137497.1:19703720-19741220 GCF_041902795.1 Electrophorus electricus | reverse complement strand
AATTACACCCACAACATTCTTACCCAATCAACTCCACCTGGTACCTGCACTCAAACATACCAACATACCCCCCCACACACACACCTGTCCTTCAGCAACTACACACACACACACACAAACATCACACCTGGTCTTCAGCAAGTACACAGACATACCACTCACACACGTCCTTCAGCAACTACACAAACATACCACACACACACACCTGTCCTTCAGCAACACAAACGTACCACAAACACACACACACACCTTTCATCAACTACACAAACACATACACCTGTCCTTCAGCAACTACACACACACACACACATCACACCTGTCCTTCAGCAACTACACAAACATACCACACACACACACACACACATCCTTCAGCAACACAAACACACACACACACACACACCTGTCCTTCAGCAACTACACAAACGTACCACAAACACACACAAACACCTTTCATCAACTACACAAACACATACACCTGTCCTTCAGCAACTACACACACACACGCACATCACACCTGTCCTTCAGCAACTACACAAACATACCACACACACACACACACACATCCTTCAGCAACACAAACACACACACACACACACACACACACACACACACACACACACACACCTGTCCTTCAGCAACTACACAAACGTACCACAAACACACACACACCTTTCATCAACTACACAAACATACCACACACACACACACACACACACACACACACACACACACCTGTCCTTCAGCAGGTGCACTGGCTCTGTTATTATGACGGGTGCAGGGAAGGAGTGAGACATGAGTCCAGGTTTGGAGTGTTTTTACTCTTGATAATACAAACAAACAAAAGAGTTCAGCAGTAGCTCACAAATGCTACCAGAAACTAGAACAGCACTGATAGTAGAACTTGGTTTAAATATGAAGAGGAAGTGGCAACAGATGAAGGGGAGAATAACTAGAACTTCTAACTAATAAGTGGGAGATGGAGAGCAGGGGAATGGCTGAGGATGAGTGACAGGGATTAGTGTGTGTGTGTGTGTGTGTGTGTGTGGCTGGGTAGCGATGAAAAGCCCCAGATGGGATTGGTTTAAGGGTGAGAAAACCCTCAGCCACTTCTGACGAAAAACAAAGTGACTTGTCTGGTCCGAGGATCAAACCAGCATCCACAGTAGTGTGGTGATGCAGCTCTAACCACTACGTGTGTGTGGTAGACTCAGGACACTCCATTTCTCTCCATAAACACAGCAGGAAATGAAAACAGAACAAAAGACAAGCAACTAAGACAGACAACAAACACACAGGGACACCTCCTGCTACAGGACATTTCTCCTCCTAATGAACAACTGATGGAGAGGGACTCTCCCCAGAAGAAACAAGATGACAGACATGAGGGAAGACCCTCACAGAACAGGCAAGATGACAAGAGACACTTCTTGGGAAATTTCCACTTAAAAAAATACAAATTATAAAATCCAGCACGCCAAGGCTTCATAGAGTCCTTAGTAAAGTAGTTATATAGGGGTGGGGCACCTGTGGGAGATCAGACTAATGAACACTGATTAACTCCCAGCTCATGGCCTCCCTCTGGTGGCAGCTTGCTGGAATTGCGAGCCTCACGTTACAAGTAAGAGAGAGTTGGAGAATGTGTGTGTGGGTAGATGATGCTGAATCTCTTTTTCCTAAAACTAAAACACACATGTGGTGAACCCCTCTTATTAGTTTGACCTGTAAAATGGTGACATTGTTTACTGGGGTATTATTGTTGTAATATTGGGGGGAACTTCACTCCCTCACACACTGGGAGGAGCACATCTACCCCACTTATGAAAGAATCTGAGTGTGTAATGTGTCACTCACCTTAGGACTGAGGTCACAGGTCCACTGCTGAATGCAAGAGGAGGCTCCATGGACACATCACTCTTCATAGACACACAGCTGGGTGCTGGATTTGCTGCTCTCTCACTCCCCCTCCTGATGATATTAAATAGTGAAAATAAATCACATTAGAGAACAACCAATTACACCCACAACATTCTTACCCAATCAACTCCACCTGGTACCTGCACTCACTGGACACTTGATTAGAAACAGCTATCCTTCAGCAACTACACAAACACAAACACACCTGTCCTCCATCAACACACACACACACACACACACACACACACACACACACACACACACACACACACACACGTCCTTCAGCAACTATACACACACACACATCACACTTGTCCTGTAGCAACTACACACACACACACACACACACACACACACACACACACACACACTCACACACACACACACTGACTCACCTGGATGAAGGGAGGGGAAATTATGTTAAAATGCTGTTTGTCGACTACAGTTCGGCATTTAACACTATCATCCCCTCCCTACTCACTACTAAGTTGGGGGATCTAGGACTGCATACATCCCTGTGCGACTGGATCTCCAACTTCCTAACGGACAGACCACAATCAGTACGGGTGGGCAACTGCGCCTCATCCACCCTCACCCTCAGCACTGGCGCTCCTCAGGGTTGTGTCCTAAGCCCCCTGCTCTACTCACTGCACACCTACGACTGCACAGCCACTTCCAGCTCCACCATCATTGTCAAGTTTGCTGACGACACCGTTGTCATGGGTCTGATCTCGGACACGGACGAGAGGGCCTACCTGGAGGAGATTAAACACCTGGAAAACTGGTGCCAGGAAAATAAGCTCCTCCTAAACGTCAGTAAGGCAAAGGAGCTGATCGTGGATTGCAGCAAGAAGCAGGAGCGGCACTACCAACCTGTGAGGATCAGTGGAACCACGGTGGAGAGAGTAGATAGTTTCAGGTACCTTGGTGTTCACATCTCACAGGACCTGTCCTGGTCCCGCTATACCAACTCCCTGGTAAAGAAGGTTTGTCAGCGTCTTTACCACCTCAGACGCCTAAGAGACTTCAGACTGCCCTCCAAGGTACTGCGGAACTTCTACACCTGCACTATCGAGAACATCCTCACGGGGAACATCACAGTCTGGTTTGGGAATAGCACCAAGCAGGACAGACAAGAACTCCAAAGGGTAGTGCGTTCAGCAGAGCGCATCACTCACACGGAACTTCCTGACCTGCAGACCATCTACTACAAGCGGTGCCAGACCAAGGCCAGGAGGATTGTGAAGGACCCCACCCATCCCAACAATAGGCTCTTCTCTCTGTTGAGGTCAGGGAGGCGCTTTCGCTCCCTGAAGACCAAGACAGAGAGGCTGAAGAGGAGCTTCTTCCCACAGGCCATTCGGGCCCTGATCAGGGAAACTGATAAACTGTGGGGACCACCACCACCATGTAACATAACTGTATATCTGTATATATATATTTATATTCAATTACCTTGTTACACAACAACTTCGTTATTATACGAAATGGATCTGTACATTCTGTAGCTTGTGTAAATATATACACAACCATATACATTGTACATTGTGTATATAATCATAATATACATATATTGTACATACATTGTTAATATAATTTGTACATACATAGAATATATATATTTATCTTTGCATATATATATTTCACATATAGAGAATATCTATATTTCTCTATGCACCCCTGTTTTCTTTTCCTCAGTTTGGACAGAGTACTCTCCACCATTTCACTGCGAGTTATACTGTGTATGACTATGTATGTGATGAATAAACCAAACTTGAACACACACATTACACCTGTTCTTAAGCAACACAAACATACCCCCCCACACACACCTGTCCTTCAGCAACTACACACACATACCACACACACACACACACACACACACACACACACACACCTGTCCTTCAGCAACTACACACACATACATCACACACACACACACACACACACACACACACCTGTCCTTCAGCAACTACACACACACACACACACACACACACACACACACACCTGTCCTTCAGCAACTACACAAATGTACCACACACACACACACACACACACACACACACACCTGTCCTTCAGCAGGTGCACTGGCTCTGTTATTATGACGGGTGCAGGGAGGGAGTGAGACATGAGTGTAGGTTTGGAGTGTTTTTACTCTTGATAATACAAACAAACAAAAGAGTTCAGCAGTAGCTCACAAATGCTACCAGAAACTAGAACAGCACTGATAGTAGAACTTGGTTTAAATATGAAGAGGAAGTGGCAACAGATGAAGGGGAGAATAACTAGAACTTCTAACTAATAAGTGGGAGATGGAGAGCAGGGGAATGGCTGAGGATGAGTGACAGGGATTAATGTGTGTGTGTGTGTGTGTGTGTGTGTGTGTGTGTGTGTGTGTGTGTGTGTGTGTGTGTGTGTGTGTGTGTGTGTGTTTGGCTGGGTAGCAAAGAAAAGCCCAAGATGGGATGAGTTTACCCCACTTATCTACCCCACTTATGAAAGGATCTGAGTGTGTAAAGTGTCACTCACCGTAGGACTGAGGTCACAGGTCTACTGTTGAATGCAAGAGGCTCAACCATGGACACATCACTCTTCATAGACACACAGCTGGGTGCTGGAGATGATTCACTCTTCACAGACACACAGCTGGGTGCTGGAGTTGCTGCTCTCTCACTCCACCTCCTGATGATATTGAATAGTGAAAATAAATCACATTAGAGAACAACCAATTACACCCACAACATTCTTATCCAATCAACTCCACCTGGTACCTGCGCTCACTGCACACTTGATTAGAATCACCTGTCCTTCAGCAACTACATACACACCTGTCCTTCAGCAACACAAACATACCACGTGCACACACACACACCCACACCCACACCCACACCCACCACACCACACCTGTCCTTCAGCAACTACACAAACATACCACACACACACACACCTGTCCTTCAGCAAGTACACAAACATAACGCACACACACACACACACACACACACACACACACACACACACACCTGTCCTTCAGCAACTACAAACATATCACACCTGTCCACATACACAGACACACACACCACACCTGTCCTTCAGCAAGACAAATGAACCACACACACCCAAACACAAACCACACCTGTCCTTCAGCAACATTACATCTGTCCTTCAATAACACAAACACCTGTTCTTCAGCAATACAAACATACCACAGACACACACACACACACACACACACACGCATCACACCTATCCTTCAGCAAGACAAATGAACCACCCACACACACACATGCATCACACCTGTCCTTCAGCAACTAAAAAAAAACATACCACACACACACACACACACACACACGCATCACACCTATCCTTCAGCAAGACAAATGAACCACACACACACACACACCACACCTGTCCTTCAGCAACTACACAAACAATAAATCTGTCCTTCAATAAAACAAACACCTGTTCTTCAGCAATACAAACATACCATATACACATCACACCTGTCCTTCAGCAACTAAAAAAAACATACCACACACACACACACACACAATCACACCTGTCCTTCAGCAACTACACAAACATACCACACACACACACACCTGTCCTTCAGCAACTACAAAAACATACCACACACACACACACAATCACACCTGTCCTTCAGCAACTACACAAACATACCAAACACACATACCACACCTGTCCTTCAGCAACTACAAACACACACACACACACACACACCTTATAACTCCACCTGGTACCTGCGCTCACTACACACTTGATTAGAATCACCTGTCCTTCAGCAACTACATACACACCTGTCCTTCAGCAACACAAACATACCACGCACACGCACACACACACCCACACACACGCACACACACACACACACACACACACACACACCACAACTGTCCTTCAGCAACTACACAAACATACCACACACACACACACACCTGTCCTTCAGCAACTACATACACCCCTGTCCTTCAGCAACACAAACATAACACGCGCACACACACACACACACACACCACAAGTGTCCTTCAGCAACTACACAAATATACCACACACACACACCTGTCCTTCAGCAAGTACACAAACATACCACACACACACACACACACATCACACCTGTCCAAACACACACAGACACACACACACACATCACACCTGTCCACACACACACACCACACCTATCCCTCAGCAACACAAACATACCACGCGCACACACACACACCCACACACACCCACACCACACCTGTCCTTCAGCAACTACACAAACATACCACACACACACACACACCTGTCCTTCAGGAAGTACACAAACATACCACACACACACACACACACACACACACACACACACACCTGTCCTTCAGCAGGTGCACTGGCTCTGTTATTATGACGGGTGCAGGGAAGGAGTGAGACATGAGTGTAGGTTTGGAGTGTTTTTACTCTTGATAATACAAACAAACAAAAGAGTTCAGCAGTAGCTCACAAATGCTACCAGAAACTAGAACAGCACTGATAGTAGAACTTGGTTTAAATATGAAGAGGAAGTGGCAACAGATGAAGGGGAGAATAACTAGAACTTCTAACTAATAAGTGGGAGATGGAGAGCAGGGGAATGGCTGAGGATGACTGACAGGGATTAGTGTGTGTGTGTGTGTGTGTGTGTGTGTGTGTGTTTGGCTGGGTAGCGAAGAAAAGCCCAAGATGGGATAAGTTTACCCCACTTATCTACCCCACTTATGAAAGAATCTGAATGTGTAAAGTGTCACTCACCGTAGGACTGAGGTCACAGGTCTACTGCTGAATGCAAGAGGCTCATCCATGGACTGGTCACTCTTCATAGACACACAGCTGGGTGCTGGAGTTGCTGCTCTCTCACTCCCCCTCCTGATGATATTGAATAGTGAAAATAAATCACATTAGAGAACAACCAATTACACCCACAACATTCTTATCCAATCAACTCCACCTGGTACCTGCACTCACTGGACACTTGATTAGAAACAGCTGTCCTTCAGCAACTACAAAAACATACCACACACACACACACCCACACACACACACACACACACACACACACACACACACACACACACACACACACACACACACACACACACCTTATAACTCCACCTGGTACCTGCGCTCACTGCACACTTGATTAGAATCACCTGTCCTTCAGCAACACAAACATACCACGTGCACACACCCACACCCACCACACCACACCTGTCCTTCAGCAACTACACAAACATACCACACACACACACACACCTGTCCTTCAGCAAGTACACAAACATAACGCACACACACACACACACACACACACACACACCTGTCCTTCAGCAACTACAAACATATCACACCTGTCCACACACACAGACACACACACCACACCTGTCCTTCAGCAAGACAAACAAACCACACACACCCACACACAAACCACACCTGTCCTTCAGCAACATTACATCTGTCCTTCAATAACACACAAACACCTGTTCTTCAGCAATACAAACATACCACACACACACACACACACACACACACACACACACACACACACACCACACCTGTCCTTCAGCAACTACACAAACAATACATCTGTCCTTCAATAAAACAAACACCTGTTCTTCAGCAATACAAACATACCATATACACATCACACCTGTCCTTCAGCAACTAAAAAAAACATACCACACACACACACACAATCACACCTGTCCTTCAGCAACTACACAAACATACCACACACACACACACCTGTCCTTCAGCAACTACAAAAACATACCACACACACACACACAATCACACCTGTCCTTCAGCAACTACACAAACATACCACACACACACACACCTGTCCTTCAGCAACTACAAAAACATACCACACACACACACACACACACACACACACACACACACACACCTTATAACTCCACCTGGTACCTGCGCTCACTACACACTTGATTAGAATCACCTGTCCTTCAGCAACTACATACACACCTGTCCTTCAGCAACACAAACATACCACGCACACGCACACACACACCCACACACACGCACACACACACACACACACACACACACACCACAACTGTCCTTCAGCAACTACACAAACATACCACACACACACACACACCTGTCCTTCAGCAACTACATACACACCTGTCCTTCAGCAACACAAACATACCACGCGCACACACACACACACACACACCACAAGTGTCCTTCAGCAACTACACAAATATACCACACACACACACCTGTCCTTCAGCAAGTACACAAACATACCACACACACACACACACACATCACAGCTGTCCAAACACACACAGACACACACACACACATCACACCTGTCCACACACACACACCACACCTATCCCTCAGCAACACAAACATACCACGCGCACACACACACACCCACACACACCCACACCACACCTGTCCTTCAGCAACTACACAAACATACCACACACACACACACACCTGTCCTTCAGGAAGTACACAAACATACCACACACACACACATCACACCTGTCCACACACACACAGACACACACACACACACATCACACCTGCCCACACACACACACACCACACCTGTCCTTCAGCAAGACAAACGAACCACCCACCCACACACACACACACACACACATCACATCTATCCTTCAGCAACACAAACGAACCACACACACAAACCACACCTGTCCTTCAGCAACTACACAAACAATACATCTGTCCTTCAATAAAACAAACACCTGTTCTTCAGCAATACAAACATACCACATACACATCACACCTGTCCTTCAGCAACTAAAAAAAACATACCATACACACACACACACACACAATCACACCTGTCCGTCAGCAACTACACAAACATACCACACACACACATACACACCTGTCCTTCAGCAACTACAAAAACATACCACACACACACACAAACACACACACACCACACCTGTTCTTCATACCACAAAAACATACCACACACACACACACACACACACACACACACACACACACCTGTTCTTCAGCAGCTACACACACACACACACACACACACATCTTATTAGTTTGAGCTGTAGAATAGTGCTATTGTTTACTGGGGTATTATTGATGTATTATTGGGGGAACTTCACTCCCTCACACACTGGGAGGAGCACATCCAGCCCACTTATGAAAGAATCTGAGTGTGTAATGTGTCACTCACCGTAGGACTGAGGTCACAGGTCTACTGCTGAATTTAGGAGGCTCATACATGGACCTGTCACTCTTCATAGACACACAGCTGGGTGCTGGAGATGATTCACTCTTCATAGACACACAGCTGGGTGCTGGAGATGATTCACTCTTCATAGACACACAGCTGGGTGCTGGATTTGCTGATCTCTCACTCCCCCTCCTGATGATGTTGAATAGTGAAAATAAATCACATTAGAGAACAAAATTACAGCCACAACATTCTTACATAATAAATCCACCTGGTACCTGCACTCACTGTACACTTGATTAGAAACACCTGTCCTTCAGCAACTACACAAACATACCACAGACACACACACACACACACACACACACACTCTCTCTCACACCACAGACAACAAGTCAAATATAAACCCAGGCTGTGTCTGTAATGGTCCACTCACTCACTCACATTCCCCCACACAGACGGGTCTATATAGAACACTACGTAGGGTACGTTAGTGAGACAACAGACAGAATCTATCAACACTACTATGTGATGGAAATATAAAACTGTGACCTCACAGAAACTATCTGGAACATAAAGTGGTGCAATCACAACACATTGAAGTAAGACACTTTAGTGAGGAAACAGTGGTAGAAGTCCTGTCAACATGTCTGTTATATGCCCTTAATCAGTGTACATCAGTTGTTCACTACATTTACAGTACACTATACGTGGTGGTATCTTTGTCCTTAATCAGTGTACATCAGTTGTTCACTACATTTACAGTACACTATAGGTGGTGGTATCTTTGTCCTTAATCAGTGTACATCAGTTCACTACATTTACAGTACACTATAGGTGTGGTATCTTTGTCCTTAATCAGTGTGCATCAGTTCACTACATTTACAGTACACTATAGGTGTGGTACCTTTATCCTTAATCAGTGTACATCAGTAGTTCACTACATTTTGTAACATTAAGTTGTAAGGAGGCGGACACGTGCGGAGAACGTTAGGGTAGTCCAGGGTCATATTACCAACATGATCAATCAAAACACACAAAAGCAAACAGGGGAAACTCAGGGCTAAGAAACACAAAGGCTAGGACACGTGGAGTACAAACTTATGGGGATACAGAGATGAGCTCTCAA
The DNA here is from genome assembly GCF_041902795.1 of Electrophorus electricus. Taxonomy (NCBI): domain Eukaryota; kingdom Metazoa; phylum Chordata; class Actinopteri; order Gymnotiformes; family Gymnotidae; genus Electrophorus; species Electrophorus electricus. The sequence continues at coordinate 19,730,946 of NC_137497.1, read as the reverse complement.
AAACATTCAGACATTAAACCAATCAAACACAATGAACCTAACACACGCACTCAAATAAACACAACCATTAAAATAAACAATATATAACCAAGACCAAGGCAACAAGACAGGGTTTAAATGCATGAACTAAACGAGGGACAGGTTTGGAAAATCAAACAAGGGGCCGAGAAAACGAAACTACAGAATGGAACTAAAATACACAAGACGGAAAACACGGAACAGGGAAGCTGGGAGGGACTGATCATGACACATTTACAGTACACTACAGGTGGTGGAGGAAAAGTGAGGCTTTGTGAAATATTGAGATGTTTGAAGCAGTTGTGTCGAAAATAGTTTCAAGGTTTCAAAAGTGTAGTAAAGACTACTGTAGGGAACTGGGATGACTGGCACTGGTTGGCTTTATACTGTGTTCAACCTGATGTGTTGGCCAGACCACTTAAAGCCATACTGAGATCAAAAGTGTAATAACAGGCATGAACTTTGATGTTAAATAACTGTGAAATAGAGAATAGGTTACCCAATATTATATGTTGTGAAATCATCAACCTTTGGTCTAAGACACAAATACAGATATTACTTTAAATATCAATGTTGTTTGTAAATCACAACATGCACAATACACAAAAAAGGCTTTTACAGTCGATTGAAATGTCTATACTACGATCAATATAACTGGTACTTGGGCCCCATCTAGCGGCAAATCTCTGGAACTGACTCAATGACTTGATAAAGAAATGCAGTGGCCATGACAAACATTGAAATCACTGATTCAACCTCCCAAACTCAAGGACTAAGGAAGTACAGCTGGTATGAAACACAGCATTACCAGAGGATAAATACACTAAAACATGAAAGTGAAACTAAACCTATACAGAAAGGCACAGGGAGTAACGTGCCTGCTTGTTAATAACTGTCAACTAACATTGTTTTTTCATCACAGAATATCAATATAAAAAGAAGATGCCTGACTTACATTTTATCAGTAACACAGAGTTTCTGGGTTTAACACAAACAGAGTTTTACTGTGTGGAAAACACTCAGCACCGCGATAGCTTTAGCCAATTATACAAAGTTTAACTGGATAATTGATTAATATCTTCAGCCAATGACACAAAGGTTAACTGGATAATCAACCAATATCTTTAACCAATGACATAACGTTTAACTGGATAAGTATATTATAAGGAACAACAAAAGTAAATAATATTCACGCGAAATTCTTCCAGCACTTATGGGCCTTTTGAACAGAAACATTCTGACATGATCTCCACAGTGACCACTTTTGCTAACATCTTGATAATTCTATTCTGTGAAACAACAATGTCTAAACTACTTTGCCTAGATATTATTCTGGTGGGTTATACCAGGTTATTGATACATATGATCAATAAATATTTAAAAGAAATTACCATACAACAACCTGTTTCTGTTGTGTTCTGTAAGGCATTTCAAATTCTTGGCATTTCAGTTTCATGTATAAGACATGACATTTAGAAAGATAATCTATTAACAAAATGCCACTATGTTTACTGGGATAAATAACCACATGGGTTCTGTGGGTTTACATGAACTCTGTAGAATTCTGTGGCTTTGCATGAACTCTGTTGGGTTCTGTGGGTTCAGATGTGCTCTGTAATCTATGAAGTGCAGAACGATTTAATGAATTGTCTGTATGGAAGAGGTTTCATAGTAAAATAAAGGAACAATGTCTCAAAATTAGATATTTATTATTCTATTTATATTATAAAATATTAGTTGTTCTGCTGTTTTGGGGCTTCTTCTCTTCCCAAATTACCTCCTCAGTCTTGGAAAAGATTCATTCACATAGAACACATGTTGCTGGCATGCATAGGTGTTTTTACCATTATATAAATGTGTGGATATACAGCACATCACTCCTGTCAGTAAACCAGAGGATCTCTCGCTACATATACTTTCTATATATTAATGTCACTATATCTATCCTACCTACTGCTCACTGGATGTCCCTCACTAGCCTATCAGTCAATATGTCCTATCAATAACCTTCTATCTAGACAACACTGAATCTCATAGTCTCTCAAATTCTCTCTTCTCACAATACCCTTAAAGTTTGGGTGTGTTTTCTTGACTTATAAGTATTCATAGAGTTTGTGACTGAGACAGATGTGTGCTCAGGTTTGTTTCAGACACTGTCAGTCAAAGACAGGAGCGGCAGGTTCTGTATGACACCTCTAGAAACGCAAGCTTCGTTTAGTCGTGGTCACGTGACATGGCCGTTTTGAGCCACACTTCGGATCAGAGTTTCAAAACGCTGCGCTTCAGAAACTCGAAACAAGCGTAGAAACGTCAGCATTGACCGTCCGATCCCCAGCTATAGTTAATAATACAGATAATGAACTATACAGGGGATCTGAATTGTCCACTGAGGATTTGGACAACACTACAAAACGGCTAAAACTGAACAGAAAACTGTAAAAAACACAAATCACAGCAGCAACTTTACGTTTATGCCAGAGGAGTTTAAAATGGGACCATTTGGAAAGATTACTAACTACGACTTAAAAACGAGATTTACAATAACGGACAAAGTATATCTGACCTAGTTAAATAATTTTTAAAAAATATAACGACAGTACTAGGCGTTATATTTAACGTCCATTTTAGTGTCCCGTCACTTCAGTTGCGTACCGTTAACTTCACCAGGACTTTAATCTTTACATTTAATCCACTTTTCTGTTGACCTACGATTCCAACACAGAACTATGGATTTACAAAACGTTGCTTAAACTGCACCGACATCGCATTTTAACAAACAGACTAAACTTACCGTGAAATATTTTAAACGCGCGTATCTCCAATCCGCCCAACTTTCAACTTTCCGCCCAAACAGTTCAGAAAATACTTTCGTTTTCTTGAGATGGGAGAGACTACAGGAACACCAGTGGGAAAGTGGAGGGCGGAGCACATGAAGACAATTACACAACAGATTTCTTATGTCGGTCATTTTTTATTAAGACTATCTGCAGCCAAAACGTAGCTGTCCATCATTTTTTTCTGCATCCAATCATAGACTATACAGACAATGGAATCACAGTCCCTCCTACACGGACTTGTTTTGCGGCTGCGCTGAGAGTAAATCTCCACTATGTCCGCACGTTGAAACACTTCGGAACTTAAACCACTTTGTTTGCAGGTCTAACTTGCAGATGATTGTAATTTAGATAATCAGCCTCACAATAAGCATGTGTGTGAACGTCCATGACATGTGCATATGACAAAGAATCTTCTGAATGGCTGGGCATGTGTTTCAAATATTGTGGAAAGAAAATTTATTTGTTTACCAGTATTTGGTACATCAGAAAACTACATGATGTAGTTTAATAATAATAAACAAAAATAAACTATGAATACCACCTCCTTGCAGCAGTACAACCAATTTGTGGTTTTACATTTGTTGTGGAATTTTACATTAGATCACATTAGATAATTCCATTAATACATATTCTGCATTGTAAGAAAAATATAGGAGTCCAAAATAAACAGATTATTTTGTATAATAAACACAGAACACAACCTAGCAGTAAAAGAATAGCAGTAAATGTGTATTAGCATTGCTGGTTACATAACAATGGATAATTTACATTTTATGTTAAATAAATGCCATGCAGAGGAGATAAAGTTACAAGACAACAGTAAGAATAAATAACAACTGCATCACTGCAGTGCTCTTACATTAGAAGAAGGAAGCAAACATGTTCCTCACCATATGAAAACTGTATTCAAATATTAAGTGAGCACTCTATGAGTGAGCTATCTAGGTGTCCTTTATAGCAGGACACAACCAAATTCCTTTGAGAACTACCAGCCTCTGTAGTGATTAGTGATCTGTAATTAATGATCACTCGGACGTCATAAATGTGCATAAGACTGTAACAGTTCCAACCCAAGTAGACGAGAGGCAGCGTGCATATGCAGTTTATTAACGAGGGAACCACAAACACGAAGGGCAAAATAAGCAGAGGCCTGGAGAAAACACTGCAGCAATGCATGACATGAACTAGACAAACAACTATTACATGAACTAGCAAACAATTATTACATGAACTAGTGAAAGCAAGGGTGACGACAGTACTGGGAGCGTAACCTATAATAACAGAAGAAACCTATAATAACCAGGACAAGTTGGCAATAAACAGACTCAGGTGAACATAGGAACAGGGAGAACCAAAACACGGACCGGAAGGAAGGAGCAGACGGGGAGTGGCAAAAACGAAACCAAAGAACAGCAAGAACGCAAAGAAAAACAGACACGACCGGGAAACCACGGAAACCGGGACGCCAGGAGGGGGCCATTCATGACAATGACATAATTACTATTATTATTGGATATAAGCTTTTAGCACACAGAACACTGTATATCAGTAGAAAAGAGAAGATAAAAATGGATATAACAAGCCTCTTCTCAGCATATTCCTTTCTTAAACCCAAAATTCCCCACCCAATAAAATCCCACATAATCATACTAATTAAACCAGAACCCCACAATAAAATATGTGGCAGGCCAGATTCAAACACAGTCGCCACTTCATCCTAATGAGCACAAAAAAATCCAACAAAAAAATATCCTGCCACAGTCAGTCCTCTCAGTACAAACGTGAATCTCTCCTCTATCTGAGATGGTGTAGTATCTGTAACACATTATCCCTCTATGGGCTAGTTACACTCACTCTGAGCCCATCAGAGACGCAGGACGTTATCCAGCTTAAATGCCAAGTGACACATTCACTCACTCTCTCTGTCTCTCTCTCTGGATGGATGATAGTAAATGATAAAGTAACAGTCTTGACAACTGCAGTATAGGCAAGTTATCTTCTTCCATTTTGGATGTTCTAACTCATCTAATACTCTACTTTGGTACACTAAGTAAAAATAAAGCTTAATTTAGACACTTCTCACAACACACTCATAAGACATTGTTATATACAAAAGAGAGTTATGCAAAGATTATCCATCTGAAAACCCAAATCACCACTGTACTCTAGTAAATTTATTTTGCTATATAGGAAAACCTTCTCATCACACCCCACAGATGTCTTCACATTTTTCCCTCTAAAAACTTTTAAAGGGGCAGTTACACTAACATGTCACTACTCCATAGATTACCATATCACATTTACAAACCCACATTTACAACACATATTTTCATCTGGGCTACTCCTGTTGTTGATTGGCTTAATAAAAAGTGATTGACAACATAGCTCTTTCCTGATCACCTTTTGCTATTAGAGCTTGATCAGCTTCCATCAGGTCAGAAATTCAGAACACCTGCTGTAGGAATGAAACACACAGTGAGGTGTCCTTTGTCTCCACACCTTTACCTGCTATCGCCATGGCAGCTCCTGTTACTATGGCAAAAATAGAACAGAAAAAAAATAGATATCTTATGTTTTTTCTTTTCAAGATCTAACCCCCCTGGCTAGGCCTGACTCACTAGTCCAATAGATAAACCCTCTGGTTAGTCCTGGTTCACTAGTTCACGCCCTCCCTGTGTTTCACACCTGCTCCTCATTGTGTATCATTAGTGTGCATGTATATAAATCTTGTGTTTGCATAGGTGTTTTGTTGATGTTCCACCCTGGTTAGCCTGCTAACCACGGAGTCATCTTTGTTTTGTTTAAAAATAAATGTTCCTTGTGTTCAACAAGACTTGTCCCTGCATTCTGCTTTGCCTCCTCGCGTCACAGGATCTGTTTAACAACAGAGAACATGGCTTACATACTTGTTTCTGTCTTCAGAAAGGTTCAGATTATTTAGTCCTAATCTCAAACCTGAGAGCAGCAGTAACCACTGACCAGGCCTTTAAAGACCTCCATGATGTTTTAAACCACACTTAAAACCCTTACAGTGTCCAACAAGCTCAGATAGGTGTGATGGTCAGGTGTCCACTTACTTCTAGACATACACTGTATGTGTGCAACACCCATCGACCCAGCAGCTAAACACTGCCAAGGGTCTTTTGGGTACATTCAGATTATAATTCATTCCAGTACAGTGAGGAGTTTTGGGTATGTTCATATTATAACGTGTCTCAGTACAGTGAGGTGTTTTGGGTACACTGAGATTATAACGTGTCTCAGTGCAGTGAGGTGTTTTGGGTACACTCAGATTATAACGTGTCTCAGTACAGTGAGGAGTTTTGGGTACACTCAGATTATAACGTGTCTCAGTGCAGTGAGGTGTTTTGGGTACACTCAGATTATAACGTGTCTCAGTACAGTGAGGAGTTTTGGGTACACTCAGATTTTAATGTGTCTCAGTGCAGCGAGGTGTTTTGGGTACACTCAGATTATAACATGTCTCAGTGCAGTGAGGTGTTTTGGGTACACTCAGATTATAATGTGTCTCAGTACAGTGAGGTGTTTTGGGTACACTCAGATTATAAAGTGTATGTGTCTTCTAGCTGCCCAACCTTCTGCAGACTCCCCTCAGAATTCATGGACCTCAGAACATTCCTGAGAGAGTCCAGATTCACCTCCACCTTCTGATCAGAACAACAGAATTTTAGCCTTGCCAATACAAACTTAATTAAAACAACAAATAAGGCCAGTGTGGACAAAAACCTAGAGTGAAATCACGAGTCTAGAGTAAGAGATAAACGGGGTTTCTGTACCTCACTGAAAACCGTTTTGACCAGGAAGTGGCAGAGTTCCAGGCCTTCACCATCTTCCCATGAACTGCCTTGTTCTTGCACTCTGTGTGCTGGAGACTCTGGAGGAAACAGAACAGACGCCAAACTGTTTCAGCTCAGAGTGATGAGCCCACAGTGGGGGAGACACCACCACCATCTCAGTAGCCTCAGACCCCAGTCCAAGCACTACATGCCCAAACAATTCTTACTCAGCCTAACAGGCATTCATTTCACTTATGAATGCATTAAAACACACACACACACACACACACACACACACACACACACACACACACACACACACACACACACATACGACAGCAGAGTGAATTAATTAGATTACACAGATTATTCATGTTGGCACAGTGTCATCCTACTAAACCCAGATTAATTTATTGTGATTTAAAGTGTCCTGAGTCATTGCCACATCCAACCCCCCTGATCCTGTTAACCACCCACTTCATAAGACCAGGAACACCTGGATCAGGTGTGTGAGATAAAGGCTGAAAAATGGGAGAGTTCAGCTCTACCTGCTGGAGCTGGTCTTAAACTGTACTCTAACTGTGTGAGATGCATTTGATCTGGACTCTACCTGTGGGACTGGACTCTACCTGTTGGAGCTGGTCTGCTGTTGTCTGGCAGAGTTCAGTCCACTGGGCTGTAGTCATCAGCTGCTTCACCTCTTTAGGCTGCAGAGCTCTCAGAACTATCACACACGCCTGGCCCTACAACAGCCAATCAAAGCCATCCAGAGTGTTATATAGCCAATCAAATAGATCTAGCAGGTTAAACCAATCAAAACACCAATAAGGCCTTGAAAATGCTTACGCAAACCTGAAAGGATGAAGATGTTCATTTTTACAACCAAAACTGACAGCACTGGTACGTATAAACCTTTATTACAGGAAATGAACAACCAATAAGAAAAAAAAACAAGTGAAGACATCAATACCTCTGTTGCTAATGTAGCCAGCAGGGCTCGATTAGGTGGAGAGTCTGAGGGGGATTTACCTGCTGATGTTCCCTCACTGCCCCGGTGATGTTCTCTACTGCAATGTCCACCAGATTCACACACAGAACCTTTAAAACACATCAAGTCAACACACCTTAGTGATGTTCTCTACTGCAGTGTCCACCAGATTCACACACACAACCTTTAAAACACATCAGGTCAACAGCACTGTTCAGCACTGGCTAAGGTGGCTGACCCACTGCTTGTGTTATGTAGAGCATTAACCCTGCTGTGTAACATTATTCTACAAGCTCCATCACCAGCAGAAACATGTGGAGAATGTGGGTGTTATAATTGTACTACAGTAACTCAACAATGAGACCAGAATAGATTAAATTCTGTAGTGATTCTGTAGCTACTGAATTGTTGTCTTGGTGTTGTGTGTGTGTGTGTGTGACGTACCTGAACATGTCTGCAGCTCTAAGCAGGAAGTCCTGCTCCTGCTGCACGACCTCTGAACTCATGACCTTCTCTATCACGGTCAGGAGAGGCTCCACCAGACACAGCACCAGACCACTGGAGCCCTGCTCAGAAAGGAGCACCTGCAGCAGGTCCAGGATCTACACACACACACACACAACCCCCCGCCGCCACACATGCAGACACACAAGCGGTGTGTGGGTACTATACTACAGATTCATACACACACAGTGTGTGGGTGTGTAACACTACATTGTGTGCTGCATCCGTTTTCTTCACCACACCCTTCAACACTTTAACCAGATAGAGTGCAGCACTGAGAGAAAGAGAGATACACACACCCACACACACACGCACACACATACATGCGTGTACACACACACACACACACACACACACACACACACACATACATGCGTGTACACACACACACACATACATGCATGCACACACACACACACACACACACACACACACACACATACATGCATGTGCACACACACACACACACACACACACACACACATACATGCCCACTCATACACACACACACACACACAAACGTGCACACACACACACACACACACACACACACACACACACACACACACACTCACACACACACACAGTTAGCTCTAGAGAAGAGATGAGTCCTCCAAGTCTGCCGCTGTCCTGGCGTGTGAGAAGGGCTCCTTCTCCTCCTGACTGCCCTGACGCTTCCTCTTCTGCTCACTGAACAGAGTCACAAGACGCTTGTCCAGCTTCATCATGGCCTCATTGTCCACCTCCTTTTCCTCTCCGCCATCTTCCTCGTTGGCCTGAACAACACGGTCCATCACTGTTTCACTGGTCTTAAATCCACAGACCTGCTGTGGCTTTTATTTTGTAATTTTACTCTACAGCAGGTGTGTTGGTGTGTTCCAGGGCGGTGGGTCCCCAAAAGCAGGTTTCAGAATTTCATGTGTGTTAAGACTATTTGTACAGGATTAGTTTGACATGGGAAGTGCAGTAATGTAATTGTTTCCCACGTTTCTCAGTGATTTTCCTCCCGCCATATCAGTCATTTTTACCTATTGGAGACTCCAAGGTCATTAAATATTTTTGCACCCTTTTCCTACTATAAAATATAGTTTTGTTTGTTTGTTTGTTTTGTAATCCTGGGCGAATTGCCAGGGATTAAATATCAGAATTTTGGTGCGGAAGTGCTCGAGAAGGAATATGACTTCCAGATGTTGGAGGTTTTGAGTAAATTCCCCTACACTTATGTTACGGTTAGTCCCTCCCAACTTCCATGATCCGTGTTTTCCCGGTCTTGTGTGTTTTATTTCCATTCCGTAGTTTTGTTTTCTCCGCCCCTCATTTGATTTTCCACATCTGTCCCTCGTTTCTTTCCTGGTTAAATTCATGTGTTTAAACCCTGTCTGATGGCCTGTGTTTTGTTGTTCATTGTTAGATTTGTTGCGTATGAATACATGTATGTAAGTTTGTACTCGTATTTCCTTCGTATTTCCTAGCCTTTGTTATAGCCTGCTTCCCCTGTTTGCCTTCGTGTGTTTTGTTAGTTTGATCATGTCTCCCCGTGCTCTCCGTGCTGGTAAACTGACCCTGGACTATCCTAACGACTACGACTCTGGATTTGCCCCTAATAAATCTCTCTCTTTTACGCACATTCTAAATAATAAATATTTGATATTGATATAATAAAAGTTGATATTTATTGAGAATATGAATCACAACCATCTAAACATATAACAAAGTAGCATTAACTAAATGTCATAAAGTATAATTCAGCTAAACCAGGAACTTTATAAGATGATATGAAACACATTTCTGAAACATTTTCCTGTTTCCTTGAGTCTTCAGTAGTTTTTTTTATCTACTATAAACATCTGTATGTTTGTAATCCTGGGCAAATTGCCAGGGTTTAAATATAGAATGTTGGTGTGGAAACACTCGAGATGGAAAATGGCAGTAGTGACTGTGTGTTTGGACGTAATCTAAAGTCCTGGAGTCTGAGCTGCTCTGATAACAGATACACTGTCTGGCACAATGTGGTGGAAATTCACTGAAACGGGGAGTCAGATGTGGATAATAAGTAAAAAAGGTTTTAATAGAAAAGAAAGATTCCACAGAGTGGAGGGCTCACTACCAAGAGAAACCCCGAGTCATACAGAGCGTTGCTTAATATACAATTCTAACTGTATGCTTTGACCAATCACGGACTTCCTGCCTCTTGTTGCTATGGCTCATACACCAATCAGCTTTAAGCGTTGCTCATCTCTTTCAGGCCAGCTGGTAACAATCTGCTTGGGTGTCGTTTCTTCTTTGCAGGCAATAAAACAAGAGTGACATTTCCTGCTTATCTGATCTATTGTCACACTCCCTTAACGTTCTTTGCTTACATAAGCATTCTTCCTAGGGAACACGATACTGCTGAATGTATGTGAATCACTGAAGCACATAGTATTTCCTTTACACACAATAAGAAGAGAACTGCCATCTCTGCCCCCTCCAGCTCCAACAGAGTAGGAGTGTGTCTGGACTGGTCCGCCAGCACTCTGTCCTTCTACAGCGTCTCCTCTCACACACACACACTCACACACTTACACACACTCCACTCCACATTCACTGAGCCCCTCTATGCAGGGTTTAGGGTTTATCCTGACACCAAAGTGTGTGTGTGAGACAGATTAGCCTCCTTTGTCCCAGAGGAACACCTGAAATACGCACTGCTCTACACACACATGGCCTTACACACACACACACACACACACACACAAAATAAATGATGCTCCAATAAAGGACTGAGCTCAGTTGATTTCGTACATATGACATAAATACTGTTCTACAAGTTACACATGCTGTGGAATCATAACCTCACTGTGTTAAACTCTGTACAAATCTACACATTAAAGGTGGAAATCTTTGGAAACTGAAAGGTTTTTCATTCTGTTTTCTGAGTGTTGGAGTGACACAGATACAGATGTTGTACACAGTATGAGTGTAATGTCTTGTGATGGTTACCCTCCACCACAGTGTGTTCATGACCTGTGTGTTTGAGATGCACATATGCTGTGTGTATATATATTTATATATGTGTATGTAAATTAACACACAGGAATTGTTTGGTTAAACTTTACTGATGATGTGATTTAATGAGTGATGGTTAACATGGAAATAGTGTTATTTAGTGAAGACCTGCAGGGAAAGATAATTTTATTGTAAGTATTTGAGATTAAATATTGTTCTTATGTTTCTACAGTTTAGGTATAATGTTTATCTGGCTAGAATTTTTTTTTAGATTTTAGCTAAGTAAAATGAGTAAAAAGTAAGTAAAAAAAAAAGTAAAAAGAGAAAAATGAACTTACCTGTGATTATTTTTGTGGGGAGGCTTCCGTGTTGTTTTGGGAAATATTTTTCATTCTGTTTTCTGTGTGTTGGAGTGATACAGATACAGATGTTGTACACAGCACAACATTACACAGAGTGTAATGTCTTGTGATAGTTACCCTCCACCACAGTGTGTTCATATGGACTCTGTGTTTCAGAGCACATATGCTGTGTGTGTGTGTGTGTGTGTGTGTGTGTGTGTGTATGTATATATATATATATATATATATATATATATATATATATATATATATATATATATATATATATATTTATTTATTTATTTATGTACATTGTTTGATCAAACTTTGTTGATGAAGTGATTTATTGAGGGATGGTTAACATGAAAATAGTGTTATTTAGTGAGGACCTGCAGGGGAAGAAAAAGTATTTGTGATTAAATATTGTTCTTATAATATGTTTCTGTTTAAGTTGAATGTTTCTCTGGTGAGGAATATTTTTACTAAGTATATTTTAACTAAGTAGGTAAAACAAAAGTAGATTAAGAGAGAAATGAACTTGCCTGTTATTTTTGTGTAGAAGCTTCCATTTTGTTTTGGAGGGACAAGAAACCATAGCCTGTGTTGAAGGGGACTTTTATGATGAACTTTCCTGCCCAAAGACAGGCATTTATGTCACACAATTTCCTGTTTTTCCTTATACAAGTTTCTAAGGGAAAATTCAATAGAGTGGTGTTTTGAAGTTGATTGATGTTGGAGAATTTATGATTACAAGTTCAAGGAAATAAATCAAGCAAATACTAAATTTTCCTTAATTTTTTTTTTTGGATGTTTTTGATGGGATATAGTTTTTCTGTTTCCCTGGAGCACTGTAAGCCAATAAAAACATTTTCTTTTGTATCCACTTGGAGTGTAGCCATGCACCTTTACCACTGGACCATTACAATGATATTTCCATAAGTACAGGATTATTGGTTAAAAATACTCCACAAATAAATGAGTCTTCAGTCTGCATTTGAAGACAGCAAGAGACAGTGTTAGTTCATCCCTCCATCTGGGAGACAGGTCAGAGAAGAGTCTTGACGCTTGTCTTCCATGACACTTGAAGGGAGGTGTATTTGAGGTTGGGACTGGGCTGACCAGTGTCATCATGTAGGGAGGAGCTGCTTCATTCTTGGGTTTTTAAGTGACCATCAGGGTTTTTACATCTGATGTGAGCAGCTACTGGAAGCCATTGAAGGGAACACAGCAGTGGTGTAACACAGGTGAACTTCAGACAACAGGAGCCAACAGGAGCAGGTGGAGCCAGTGTTGACTTGTACAGGCTGTGGCCTGGCTAATCCTGAAGGATTCAGTTCTACAGCATGTAGAAATGATTAGAAAACCCACACTCACAGACACACACACACACACACACACACACACACACACACACACACACACACACACACACACACACTCTTCTGCCCACACTCTGTTTGTGTAGTAAACACTCTTTTATCACACATAGTCTCTTACTGCAGCTCCCAGCTTCCTTTACCCAGAATTGCCACTGAAATTAGAGACAACTGTAACAGGATTATAGAAGCAGAGAACTGCAAACATGTGCCAGCAGAATATTACTGTCCATTGCAGTATCAGGAGTCATTTCAGTATCAGGAGAATTTTCAGTTTTGGTTGTGACTTATACTGATGGCTAATGGAGAGGGCAGGAAGCGTTTAAGGCTTTAAAAGGTCATAAGGGTGTAAAGGTCACACCTACAGTGTCTGCAAAGAGGTTCAGTTCAGTTCCACAAATAGATGTTTGCTACATGTCCATGAGCATCACGTCCCCAACACAGTGCTTCTCTATGACAGTTTGTTGTCCTGGTCTGACCTCTTCTAGTACAGAAGGCCTGTAAACACTGCGGGGTCTCCTGCCCTGATGTGCAGGGTCTGAGGACACATGCTGCTCTGCCGGGGTTTTTCCAACACCAAGCATTAACAAAAGATCCTGACTTTCTCTGATTCTATGCGTCAGCAAGGAAAAAGGTTTAAAGAATGCCGCTAACAGAGAGAGTCTGTCAGTAGCACGAGGCTCACTGTGTCCTTTCTTTTCCTACAGTTTTGTCTGAGTTCCTCCTGGCATCTCTGACGCTGCTGTTTCACGTGTTTCTGTAGAGTGACTGTATCAAAGGCTCTAGTTAATAGTGAAGAGAACTACGGTAACTACGGCTGGTGGAGAATGTAACAGCATTATGAAGTCGAGGTGGGTCATATGTGTGATGTGCATGTACTAAATAACCAAAGGTAAGGAAGGAAAAAATCAAACCATCAGAAGCCAAAACCAGTTTCAGTTTAAATAGAACTGATAACAGTTAACAGAAAAATGGTAACAATTCATCAGAAGCCAAAATCAGTTCATTTTTTGGTTTTGTTTGTTCTGTTTGCTACTTTTTTCTTTTGTGTGTTTTGTGCTTTGAGGTGGATTTGTTTGACTATTACAAGCTGAGATCACATACATTACACTAGTGGTTATTGCATTGGCTGTCTCTCCTCTTCTAAAGTTTGACTATTATAATCGGCGATCACTTACACTACAGTAGTGGTTACTGCTTTGGCTGTTAACAGAGGGTCAGGGGGCATCTGCATGTCCCTACACAGTTTGAATTCATTAAGATTTTATTTATAAAACTTTACATTTTCCAGCCTATTCTGTTTGGCTATTTCTTTGATATTTTTAATTTTGTGTGTGTGTGTGTGTGTGTGTGTGTGTGTGTGTGTGTGAGTGTGTATATATATATATACACACACACACACACACACACACACACACACACACACACACACACACACACTATATTGCCCAAACAATTTGTTTACCCATCCAAATTGTTGAATTCAGGTGTTCCAATCACTTGCATGGCCACAGAGGTGTATAAAGCCAAGCACCCAGGCATGCAGACTGCTTCTACTAACATTTGTGAAGGAATGGGTCACTGCTCAATGCTGCAGAGCTTCACACCCTCTACCCCACGTCTGGCATTAGATAAGTTCATATTTGGCATTAGACAAGTTCATACTCTATTGGCAATACCTGTCAGGGACTAGACATGCTGTGTGTGTGTACTTCCATATCTGTGTCAGCAATGAGGTGAATCTTAAAGTAGCTGAATTCTCCCATTCATTAGAAAGGGTGTCCACAAACTTTCTGGACATATAGTGTAGTATCATCGAGCCACTGCTACGCTTCACAGTTAGTAAGGTGTTCTTCCATGAAATGTGGTTTCTCTTTCTCCAAGTATATCTATGTAATCTTATAATTATTGGAGTAATGTGTCAGGATCTTAAATTAACACTAACCATGATTAAAGGTGACCCCTTTCTTCTCCTTCTTACTCTTCTTCAGCTTTTCTTTCTTCACTTTATTCTTTTATTCTTTTTCTTCTCAAATGAGGAATCACTGATTACAGAATCAAATGAGGACTGAAGCATCAGATGAGCAACGATCTGTGGTGATGCTTTGGTCTTCCTTTTCACTTCATCCTCCTCATTCATTTACATTTGCATCTCTGGTAAAACTAGTCACAACGGGTCAATAACTGTAGATGGAAAAATCAAATGCTACTATAATGCGTGTGCTGATATACAGTAGTATGGTATAGACACACGGTGATATTAAACACATCATGTATGGTGATGTTATCATAGACACTTCAAAACACCGTCAATGCATTTGAATAAAACACGCAGTAGGAATAAACGCAGCTGTACAGGACATTCCTGCTCTGCTAAGTGAGGTTTCTGACACCCTCTCATATGACACTTTATTCAGTACCTCTGATTTTTATACGATTATTCCAAAAACATCAGAAATAGAAGCCTACCATTGAAATGACAAGTCCTGTCTACCTGCTAATTAACATGCATATGCAAAAATAGTGTTGTGAAACTATCAAGATTACAACATACAAAATGCCCCAAAAAATGGACTTGCAGGCCAAATTAAAAACTGCTGACTATGTATTAAACAGAAATACATGAAATGAATTGTTAACTGACTTAGAATTACTGCTGCTGGTTTTGTTTAGGTAATATAAGAAAAATCAGATTGCTGAATTAAATATTACTGATTCTAAAAACTAAATAAAAAAAAAGTTGGTGTTGACAGAACACCTGCTTATTTTAAATCAGATGTACCTCTGATTCTTGGCAAAACCCTAATCAAAGAACGCTGGCGAATATGTTTAAAAATGAAACATATTAATGACTAATCTTTATTTTCAGCATCCCTTATTTAACTGTTAACTGTTTGATCAGAAAGTCCCTTTCTTCCTCTAGATCTTTAATCTTTTCCTGCTGTGATGGTACTTCAGCTTCAGTAACTCCACCTCAGATTTGGCTTTAGCTGGACTAATCTGACCTGTAGGGCACTGTGGATCACCTGAGGAAAAAAAACGCTGGCCGGTGAGGAAGATCAAACCGATTGGCTAGAAGCAAGTGGGAATTTCTATAAATTTAGATAAATATTTAATATCATTTCATTATATTAACAGTGCATGATACAAAATACAAACCACATGAGTATAAATGAGAGAATGAATGTGTGTGTGTGTGCGTGTGTGTGTGTGTGTGTGTGTGCTCAGCCATGCCTGTGTGTGTGTTTGTTCTTACAGTAAAGCTGTAAGCTCCTCCAATGAGAACGGCCTTGAAGGACAGAACAATGCTGAGGGCAGAGGAGTCCCCCCCCCTCCATCCCTCTGCCCCCCCCCCCGCCTCATCCCTCTGTGTCCCCCCCATCCCTCTGTCCCCCCATCCCTCTGCCCCCCCCATCCCTCTGCCCCCCCCATCCCTCTGTCCCTCCGTGCAGCCCACCCCCCCCACACACACTCTTTCCTTTTACTTCCTCTCCTGTTGTGGTTTACACATCCACTCTGGCCAAGAACAATCAACCCATGAGCCCACAGTGCACAGCTGAGGAAGTCAATAACAATGTCTGAAGGATGTACGGTGAAGGAGAGCCACCGTGAGCATCCTGGTGCACGCGCACCGCTATGTTTGACCGCAGCGAAACGCAGCATTTCTCAGTCACGTTCCTGGCCATCTCGCTGTTCCTGGGAGAAAATTTAGAAGTGTTCGGAATAGCTTGTGATTTACAGATGTGTGTTACCTTGGATAGTTTTAGCACTACAGCTCCTTTTTAGACAGATTCCACTTTCCAGTGTTTTTTTCCACGGGCATCGGAAGCAGCCGGCATTAGAGAGGGCGGCGACGCATGCACCCTGACCCCTGCGGTCTGATGTCTGCTCCCGAGGGGAGGCCCTGGAGCTGCTCTGTAAGAACAGCTGGAGGAGCTCGTGTCCAACACTGGACGTTTACAGGCAGAGCCTGCGTCCTGCTGAGAGGGGACAGGCTGCCACTGCTGTGACGGAGCAGAGCATCTCAGCCAGCACGTCCACAGCCCGGGCCTGACCTGGTCAATGTTCCTGGCAACGGGCCCATGAACGTTCACAGCCCTAAGCTGATATCCACATGGCCTATGAGCTCTGGACACATTTCCCTCATGGTGATGTATGTATTCTGTACAAAAGAAAAATGGCCTTCGAGTGGGTTCACGCTCTGGTTTGTCTAAACAGTCATGTCTTACAATAAAGCTGATTTTCAAAATGGCTAAGTTGCTGTATATTTTAATGCCAAACCCAATAATCCCTTCAAATTCATTTTACCCTCTAAATTTAATATACTTTATTTACTCTTTAGTTTCTTAAAACCCAAGCACCCATTTGTTTTGTAGTGGAACTTGCAAGAGTTTCCAAGAAAATATTACATTTTGGGAAGGTTTAAATATTAGAAGTTTTGGATTTTGAGCCTGTTTAATCAGTGAGGAAAACATGGCACTGCTTAAAGAACATCAAAGTTTGTACAAAATGCTAAAATGAAAAGCAAACCCAAAGAAAGTGTGTAACTTGTTCAGGCTGTGCGTGGCCTGGTTTACATGTGAACTATCCCTGCCGAGTAACCGGAGGAGACTGCAGGTCCAGGCAAACGATGCTCCCTGGCTGCTCTGGCTCTCTCACTTTCTGACAGACATTTACAACCCTGCTATAGCACCCTCATAAACACAGCACAGACAACACAGCAGCCTGCTGCATACTGTGTGTGTGGGGGGGGGGGGGGTGGATGTGTGTATGTCTATTCATACATGAAAAATGACTTGTAAATGCTTTTAACTAAAGCTGTTTGGACGTTCCATGCATCTCTCTCACTAAGCACCCAGAGACAGCAGTCACTGTCACGTAATACAGATGAATGTCAAGGGTTCAGAAACCATGAAATATCCTGAGTGCTCTTCACTGATCCTATGAGCCCAGTTCACCAGCTCAAACAGCTACATGAGAGAAGGAAGGTTATTATTCCACAGATCAGAATAGACCTTCATGGTTTGGCTGCAGGGTACAACAGCGCCGTGTTCCCTCAAAAGGCGTAAACACGCCTGGAAGCAGAAGGGGTGTGAATACATGACAGGAGGAGAGTAAGCGAGGCTGAGTGTCATGTGGTTAGGCTGCAGACACGAAGATGGAGTCAGTCAGTCAGTCATTCTCTCTCTCTCTCTCTCTCTCTCTCTCTCTCTCTCTCTCCACAAAGTGGTGAGTTCTGCTTGGGGAGACTCTCCAGTTTACAACTTCCTTCTGATGCAGTCCTCCAGCCTGCTGCTCATCTCTGCTGAATGATGTTTAATTATAGTTCATTAAGTGTGGGCAAGTCAATCCATCACAAATAATAGAAGAATTACCAAAATACCAAGATGGTGGCACGGTAGCACTCAGCGGCTACTCCAGGTCTGATAAATGGTGCTATTGTGTTACTATTTGTCGTCTCTACAACACATTTTCCAACTATTTAAATCACAAATACATGGGAACAACCAACCTCCATGTATACCACTGCCAGAGCCTGCTACACTTAAGACACCATGCACAAACCTACCTGGGAGGCAGTGTGCTTCAGACACTCTGAGAGCTCGGGTTGCTATGGGAACCAGGCCTGCAGACCACGGCGTCGCCTGAGTCCGAATGCCGGAGGAGGAAACAGAAGCAGGGGAAGCGAGCTGGGGTCTGTGCTAGGCTAAAGGCTAATCCTAACAGACCAGCTCTACCATCTCTCTTCATCTCAAATGTCTGCTCCTTGGATAATAAACTGGACTGCATCAAACTCCAGCAGACTACACAGCGAGAGTTCAGAGACTGCTGTGTTTTAGTCTTTACTGAAACGTGGCTCAGCGACAGTATTCCAGGCGCCGCCATTCACATGGCGGGATTAGTCTCAATCTGTGCCGATAGAGGCAATGCACTTTAGTTCAGCATTCAACACCATCATTCCTCAGCATCTGATTGGAAAGCTGAGCTTACTGGGCTTGAACACCTCCTTCTGCAACTGGATCCCGGAATTCTTGACTGGTAGTCCTCAGTTAGTCCAGTTCAGGAGCAGCACTTCCAACACCACCACATTGAATACTGGTGCTCCTCAAAGCAGCGTACTCAGCCCTCTGTTCTTTACACTGCTGACTCATGACTGTGCAGCAATGCACAGTTCGAATTGCATCATCAGGTTTGCTGATGACACAATCCTGGTAGGTGTCATCAGCAAGGACGACAAGTCAGCATACAGAGAGGAGGTGCGAGAACTGGTGAGCTGGTGCAAGGTAAACAACCTGTATCTGAATGTTGACAAAACAAAAGAGATGGTTAATGACTTCAGGAGAGCATGGAGAGATCATTCCCCACTAACCATCAAAGGCTCCTCAGTGGAGATCATCAAGAACACCAAGTTCCTTGGTGTTCACTTAGCGTCCTCACCTGGACCCTGAACACCAGTTCCATTACCACGAGAGCCCAGCAATGTCTTTACTTCCTTCAGAAACTGAGGAAAGCCCATCTCTCATCACCCATCCTCACTACCTTCTATAGAGATAGTATAGAGAGCATCCTAAGCAGCTGCATCACTATCTGGTTTGGGAACTACACCGTCTTTGACTGCAAGAGAGTAGTGAAAACAACTGAGAAGTCCATTGGGGTCTCTCTTCTCACAGTCATCTACACAACACACTGCATCCACAAAGCCACCAGCATTGTGGGAGACCCCACACACCCCTCACACAAACTGTTTTGCCATCTGGAAAAAGGTACCGCAGCATCCGGTCCCTCACCTCCAGACTGTGCAACAGCTTCTTCCCAGAAGCCATCAGACTCCTGAACTCTGGCTAACTCCAATTCCAATTCAAATTCCAAAAATGGACACTTCTATACACACACATACACACACACATACATACATACATATCCATACACACATACATAAACACTCAGACATTCTTTTTGTATTGGACTAGTGCTGAAGTCAAACTTCACACACATATAATATGCACTCCTTTTGCAGTCTTGCACATTATACTACTTGCAGCTGGAGTACTGTGCTAAACCAGCACTGTACTCTGAACTGTTCTGGCTGCTACCGGTGACTACTATGTTCAGTATTGCATGTCACTGACTCCTAAGCACAACCCACCAGTACTACTCGTCAAAATAAATGCACTGCCTGTTCATTTTGTATTGTGTATTGGTCCTGCCCTGTATTTATTTATTGTATGACATTATTGCACTGTGTTGTATTGTTTGCACTCATGTAGTGTGTTGTCTGTGGCACTTGTTGTTTTGTGTTGCACCATGGTCCTGGAGGAACATTGTTTTGATTTTGCTGTGTACTTGTATATAGCTGAAATGACAGTAAAGCCTTTTGAACCTTTGAACCTTGAACACACTCACAAACGCCCAGCATTCAGCCATTAAGAAGATTCTTTATTTGTCATGTGCACAACATGTCATGGACGTTCACACACTTACATGCTTATTGTGAGGCTGATTATCTGTCTAAATTATAATCATCTGTAAATTAGATCTACAAACAAAGCGGTATGTAAAGTTCCGAAATGTTTCAACGTGCCGACATAGTGGAGATTTACTCTCAGCGCAGCCGCAAAACAAGTCCGTGTAGGAGGGACTGTGACTCCATTGGCTATATAGACTGTGTGTCAGTGATTGGCTGCAGAAAAATGATGGACAGCAAACTTTGGCCGCTGAATGTCCCTTAATAAATATGTTATAAGAAATCGGTTGTGTAATTAGCTTCAGTTGAAAATGATTGACATGTGCTCCGCCCTCAACTTACCCGCTGGTGTTCCTGTACTCTCCCCCTTCTCAAGAAAACGAAAGTATTTTCTGAACTGTCGCCATTATTGAAAGTTGGGCGGATTGGAGATACGCGCGTTTAAAATATTTCACGGTAAGTTCATTGAGTTTGATAAAATGCGATGTCGGTGCAGTTTAAACAACGTGTTTTGTAAGTACATAGTTCTGTGTTTAAATCGTAGGTTCACCTAAAAGTGGATTAAATGTAAAGATTAAAGTCCTGGTGAACTTAACGCTATGCAACTAAAATAACGGACACTAAAATGGCTAACGGACAATACGATCGCACAGTTATATATATATTTAAAATTATATAACGTTGTCAGTTATTGTAAATTTGCATTTTAAGTCGTTGTTTGTCAGTAATCTTTCTAAATGTTCCCATTTAAAGCTCCTCTGATGTCTGTTTTTACAGTTAGTTTTCTGTTCAGTTTCAGTCATTTTGTAGTGTTGTCCACATGTTGTCCACATTCTCAGTGGACAGTTCAGATTCTCTGTATAGTTCATTAGCTGTAGTGTTACCTATAGTTCGGATGGGACGGTCCTACGCTTGTTTCGAGTTTCTGAAGCGCAGCGTTTTGAAACACTGATCCAAAACGGCCATGTCACGTGACCACGGCTAAACGAAGCTTGTGTTTCTACAGGTGTCATACAGAACCTGCCGCTCCTGTCTTTGACTGACAGTGTCTGAAACAAACCTGATCACACATCTGTCTCATTCACAAAGTCTATGAATGCTTATAAGTCAAGACACTTCCCAACTTAAAGGGTTTTTGTGAGAATAGAGAATTTGAGAGATGGAGAGATTCAGTGTTGTCTAGATAGAAGGATATTGACTGGACATATTGACTGATAGGCTAGTGAGAGACATCCAGTGAGCAGTAGGTAGGATAGATATAGTGACATTAATATATAGAAAGTGTATGTAGAGAGAAATCCTCTGGTTTACTGTCAGGAGTGTGATGTGCTATATTTCTAATAGAACACAGTATGTTGTTTTAGGTAAACCCAAATCACATACTGCTAATGTCACTCAAGGTGTTCCCCAGGGATCTGTCCTTGGCCCTCTCCTGTTCACATGCTACCCCTTGGTCAGAGTATCCGCAGGCATGGTCTTCATTTCCACTGTTATGCAGATGACACTCAGATCTACATTAACACCAAGGCTAACACTACCCTACCACTTCCTGTTTTACTCTCCTGTATCCAAGATCTCAAGCAGTGGATGAGCATTAACTTCTTAACACTCAATTCTGATAAAACGGAATTTCTACTTATTGGCCCAAAGTCCAAAACGTCATAATTATTCAATCTTAAATTAAATCTGGATGGTATCTTGATCAGTTCCTCATCCATGGTTAGGAACCTTGGCATACTCTTTGACTGCTCTCTCTCTTTTGAACCCCACATAATGTCTCTGGTCAAAAATGCCCTTTTCACCTCCGTAATATTGCTAGGCTTAGGCCCATGCTCAAAATCCTCTTCCTTACATACAAAGCTCTCCACGGTCTTGCACCTCTCTAGCTCAACTCTTACACCCTTACTGCCCCACCCGTACACTTCGGTCCTCTAATGCAGAGCTCCTAATGCAGGTCTCCTCTCCATCCCGAAGTTTAGACTGGTGTCTGTAGGAGGCAGATCCTTTAGTGTCATGGCCCCAAAACTTTGGAACACCTTACTTCAATCTCTCCGTCTCTGCTCCACAGTCTTCTCCTTCAGATCTCAACTAAAAATATACCTCTTTTCCCAACACTTTTCATAACCTCTTTTCTTATCCATAGTTGTTAATTATTGTATGGTCAATTTGTGTCAATTTTATTTATTTACTTATTTATTTTACTTCTTCTCAACTTTCATTGTAAAGCAACCTTGTGTCTATGAAAGGCACTATATAAATTGAACTTATTATTATTATTGTTATTATTATTATTATTATTATTATTATTATTATTATTATTATTATTATGTGCTGTATGTCCACATAATGTGCTATATGTCTTTTATATAATGGTAAAAACACCTATGTTTGCCAGCAACAAGTGTTCACTCTGAATTAAACTTCCAAGACTGAGGAGGTATTTTGGGAAGAGAAGAAGCTGACTCAGCCCCAAAACAGCAGAACAATTAATATTTTATAATATAAATATAAATAATAATAATACATATATAAATGTGAGACATTGCTCCTTCATTTTACTTTACTGACTTTCATTATCCATAATCATAATTATCTACATTCACAACATTTCCTTCTGCCGTAGATGAAACATGTTCCACACAGAAAATTCATTAAATAGGTCTGCACTTCATAGACTCCAGAGTACATGTGAACCCACATAACCCAACAGAGTACATGTGAACCCACACAACCCTGCAGAGTTCATGTGAACCCACAGAACCCTACAGAGTTCATGTGAACCCACACAATGCTACAGAGTTCATGTGAACCCATTGAACCCTACAGAGTACATGTGAACCCATAGAACCCATGTGGTTATTTATTCCAGTAAACATACAGGCGTTTTGTTAATAGATTTTCTTTCTAAATGTCCTGATTTACACATGAAACTGAAATACAAAGAATTTGAAATGCCTTACAGAACACAACGGAAAACAATCAGCTGGGAGATGTACTTCCTTTGAGTATCAGTACTTGAGTTTGAGAGGTTAAATCAGTAATTTAAATGTTGTGGTCACTGCATTTCTTTGTTTATCAAGTCATTGAGTCAGTTCCAAAGATTTGCCGCTAGATGGCAGCCAAGTACCAATTATATTGAGCTTACTATAGGCATTACAATCAACTGTAAAATGCTTTTCTGTTTAATGTGCATGCTGTTTACAAAGAACATTGGTATTTAAAGTAAAAGCTGTATTTGTGTTTTAGACCACAGATTGGTGACACAGACTTGATCTCATATTATATTATATACTATAGGGTAACCTTTTCTCTACTTCACAGTTCTGTAACATCAAAGTCCATGCCTGTTAGTACACCTTTGAACTCAGTATGGCTTTAAGTGTTCTGGCCAACATACCAGGTTGAACACAGTATAAAGCCAACCAGTGCCAGTCATCCCAGTTTCCTACAGTAGTGTTCACTACAGTTTTTAAACCTTGAATCAATTTTCAACACAACTGCTTTGAACATCTCAATGTTTCACAAGCCTCCCTTTTCCCACCACCACCTATAGTGTACTGTAAATGTAGTGAACTACTGATGTACACTGATTAAGGGCAAAGGTACCACCACCTATAGTGTACAGTAAATGTAGTGAACTACTGATGTACACTGATTAAGGACAAAGATACCACACCTATAGTGTACAGTAAATGTAGTGAACTACTGATGTACACTGATTAAGGGCAAAGATACCACACCTATAGTGTACAGTAAATGTAGTGAACTACTGATGTACACTGATTAAGGGCAAAGATACCACCACCTATAGTGTACAGTAAATGTAGTGAACTACTGATGTACACTGATTAAGGACAAAGATACCACACCTATAGTGTACAGTAAATGTAGTGAACTACTGATGTACACTGATTAAGGGCAAAGATACCACCACCTATAGTGTACAGTAAATGTAGTGAACTACTGATGTACACTGATTAAGGGCAAAGATACCACCACCTATAGTGTACTGTAAATGTAGTGAACAACCTGATGTACACACATACGGGCCGTTACACTATCTGAGTGCTGAGGGAACTTTGACACATATATGAGACCTTTATGTTTTCATCCACATATATTACATATGTTGCACACAGCACAAGGTTTTTAACTGATTAACTGTAACAAATATCAGGGCACAGACACAGTGCTGTGTGCTCCATGTTACACAGGACTGTGGGGATTCTGTACCAGCACTGATAATCTTTAGAAAATCACTATCCAAACATAAGATGTATATGATTTTAATTCATTAATGCTAGTTGTGTCAATGGATTAAAAATTAATCAAGTTAATCACATAATAGACTGTGATTAATAATTATTAATTATGAAGTTTAACATTTTGATACAGTATTGCAATACTAGTATTTACTTGTATTTTGTGGAATAAAACAATTACACGTGTAGTGTTGGAATAATTTAATGCATGATAAACTGGTTAAAGGAATCCATTTGTTCTTTAACATCTCAGCTTAGTTGAATAAGAAGGAAGCTTTTTAAAACAAAACCTGCCATTCAGCACAATGGATGTTGTTTCCTCAGTCATTCCTGTCAATAATTAAGCCACGGGTAGAAGTGGGGGTCAAACTTGGTAATATGAATAATTTGCTTTAAAAAAACATGTTAATCATAAATGCTAATGCTGACAGCCCTATTAAATACATTTGAAAACATTAAGATTCCAGTTTCCCACTGTTTGAAATCAGTACAGTAAAAGCTTTCAGAAAAGGCCTCCATCTTCCCTTTGTGACGTTACGAGGAGTGGCACGATAACAGAAATACACTTTTTTCATACATGCAAAAACACAACAAACCTGAAACGATATGCACATTCCAAACACCAACAACACACACTACAACACAGGAGACATATATACACTCAAGACGATTACACCTAACACAGAACAGGTGGATGACACGAGAGGGCGAGGCAACACACACGAAAACACACACGAAGACGTTTGAGGAGGGGTGGGGCCATAACGTGACACCCTTGTGGGACTTTGAGAAACATTTGGGCTTATGATTAGACTTATCATGGAGAGTTATAATTTAAAATGTTTGAAATATTGTGATGTAAAACTGACAAATGAGGGTACACAGCTTTATGTATATTTTTAAAGTTAATTCTAAATTCTGTATAACATATTGTTGTATGTATTTAGAGGAATATGTAACTGAATCCATTACAGTGTGTTCAGTAATCTGCCGTCATCACTGTTTCAGTTCTCCAGCCACACTGTTAATGTCAGTGTTTACTTAAGTTTCATGTTTGACATCATGAGTTTTATTTTTAATATGTTAACACCTTGATTCAGTGTTGATTCACTCTGTGTTTATGAACTGTTGACAGGGAGCAGAGAGCAGCATCTCCAGTGTCCAGCTGTGTGTGTGTGAAGAGGAACAGCTCCATGATGGAGCCTCATAACTCCAGCAGTGGAGGAGGAACCTCTGATCCAAAGTGAGGAGCTTTCCATCAGCACTTAATCTGAGGAAACAGGAAGAGGGAATATTCAGGATAAATGAGATGTAGTGAAGGATCTAATTAATCAACACTTTCCTCATCTTCATCAGGGTAGAGAGAGCAGAGTCTCCAGCTCCCAGCTGTGTGTCTTTGAAGAGTGAATCATCTCCAGCACCCAGCTGTGCGTCTTTGAAGAGTGAATCATCTCCAGCACCCAGCTGTGTGTCTTTGAAGAGTGAATCATCTCCAGCACCCAGCTGTGTGTCTTTGAAGAGTGAATCATCTCCAGCTCCCAGCTGTGTGTCTATGAAGAGTGATTGGTCCATAGTTGATCCTCCTAACTTCAGCAGTGGACCTGTGCCGTCTGACCAAAAGTGAGTGACACATTAGCCACTCATATTTTTTCATTGTCGCAGGTTTGGAAGGGTGGAGGGGTACTGTTCTGTCAGTAATGTAAGGTCTACTCCATTTTTACAGTTCTAAGATCATTTGTAAAGTGTGTTGATGATGATCACAAAGTGATAATGACAGTCAACAATTCCAGCCATATCAAACACCTCCTTTTAATGACAACATGTATGACATAGTGGGCAAATCAAAGAGTTAAGCTCTCTGAGAATGAGTTCTTTCATTAAGTGATATGTGTGCTTTTTACATACCTTTATAACAAATAGTGAAACAGAACACAGTGAGGTTTTATTAAACACTCAGCTGGGGTTGTGTAAACTGCACTCTACAGTACATACTAGAGGAGGGTGAGGTGTTATTAACACTCAGCTGGGGTTGTGTAACCTACACTCTACTGTACACACCAGAGGAGCCTCATGAGCTTTTATTGGTATGGAGACCTGCATAAACCTTACAACAGTTCTGTTAGTAAAGTATGTATGTACATACGGAAAAACTCTGGTTTACAAAGGTACATCACTGACAGATGAGAGTTATGAGTGAAGGAAGTAGTACAGGTAGTCTCTCTCTGATTTCTTAATGTCTGGTGTGTTTGGTGTGTAGTACAGGTAGTCTCTCTCTGTCTAAACACTTCATGTCTGGTGTGTTTCCTGTGTAGTACAGGTAGTCTCTCTCTCTGTCTGATCACTTAGTGTATGGTGTGTGTTTGGTGTGTAGTACAGATAGCCTGTCTCTTTCTGATCACTTAGTGTCTGGTGTGTGTTTGGCGTGTAGTACAGGTAGCCTCTCTTTGTCTGATCACTTCGTGTCTGGTGTGTTTCATGGGTAGTAGAGGTAGCCTCTCTGTCTGATCACTTAATGTCTGTTGTGTGGTGTGTAGCGAGGACAACATCTGTGTACTTCTAAAATTAACAAGAACAGTTATAAGGCTATAAATAAATTGATGTGGAATTATAGTTCAATAATAAAAAAAAATGCAGACAAAATAGTGTAAAT
>NC_137497.1:19641220-19701220 GCF_041902795.1 Electrophorus electricus | reverse complement strand
ACACTCCAATCTACTGCTCAGACATCTTTAAACCTGTACAAGGTCCTGAAGGAGCCATGGAGGAAGAGAAGATCAGGGCTGTGATGGCTGAAGGTGTCAGACACACAGAACCAAAAGAAGATAAAGGCCCAGAAGTACTAAAGCTCAGAACTGTTCTGACTAAAGGCATTGCAGGCATTGGGAAAACTGTCTCTGTGCAGAAGTTCATTCTGGACTGGGCAGAGGGAAAAGGCAATCAGGATGTAGATTTCATGTTTGTGCTTCCATTCCGGGAGCTGAACCTGATTAAAGATGACCAGTACAGTCTGCATAGACTCCTGTGTGACTTCCACCCTGAGATAAAAGATCTGGACCCAAAGATATATGATGTGTGCAACGTTGTGTTCATTTTTGATGGCCTGGATGAAAGCAGAATTCACCTGAACTTTTCCCAGTGTAATAAAGTATCTGACATACGCATGACATCTTCAGTGGGTGCGTTGATGTCAAACCTCATCAAAGGAGAGCTACTTCCCTCTGCTCTCATCTGGATAACCTCCCGACCAGCGGCAGCCAATCAAATCCCTCCTCAGTACATCAACCGTGTGACAGAAATTCAAGGATTCACAGACCCACAGAAGGAAGAGTACTTCAGCAAGAGAATCACTGACCAAGACCAAGCTGAGAAAATCATCTCACACATAAAGACAGCAAAGAGCCTCCATATCATGTGTCATATACCAGTCTTCTGTTGGATCTCAGCCACTGTGCTTCAGATAATACTAAAACAAACTGATATAGAAATCCCTAAAACTCTCACTGAGATGTACATACAGTTCCTGCACACTCAGATAAACATGAAGAATGAGAAGTATGAGAGGGAAAAAAAAAAAGATCAAAAGAAACATTTGGAATCAAACAGGCCCATGATTCTGAATCTGGCTAAACTTGCTTTCAAACAGCTGATGAAGGGAAACGTGTTGTTCTATGAAGAAGACCTGAGAGACTGTGGCATTGATGTCACTGAGGCCTCCGTGTATTCTGGGATCTGCACTGAGATCTTTAGGGAAGAATCTGTGATTTACCAGAGGAAGATCTACTGCTTTGTACATCTGAGCTTTCAGGAGTTCCTGGCTGCTCTCTATGTGTTTCACTGTTTTATCAGCAATAAAATGAGGGCACTGCAAGCTTTTAAGTTACAGTCAAGTTGCAGGTCTGAAAATGTTCCTCTCCATGACCTGCTGAAGGCAGTAGTGCGTAAAGCCTTAAAAAGTCAGAATGGACACCTGGACCTTTTCCTCCGTTTCTTGCTGGGCATCTCAGTGAATTCCAATCAGAGAATCCTACAAGACCTACTGACACACACACACAGCAGCCTGGAGAGCATCACGGACACAGTCCAGTACATCAAAGAACAAATACAACGAGAGGACCTTCCCCATGAGAGATCCATCAACCTGTTCCTCTGTCTGTCTGAAATGAAGGACCAGTCTCTCACCAGAGAGATTCAGGAGTATCTACAATCAGAGAAACACTCAGGAGAGACGCTCTCTCCTGGACAATGTTCAGTACTAGCCTGCATGCTTCTGACCTCAGAGGAGGTGCTGGATGAGTTGGACTTGGAGAAATACAGCACATCAGAGGAGGGATACAGGAGGCTGATCCCAGCTGCTGCAAACTGCAGAAAGGCTCTGTGAGTGTTTAACTATAATTTATTCATTAATTTATATTAGTAATTTTAGTACAGATACCTAAATATTTCATTCACATTCACAAGGAAGGTGCCACACAGCTTCAGGGTTGATACACTGGATCATTTATATGGGGTCCCTCCATATTGTCCAGTAATCCCCCAACTCACAACACACCTGAAGGTGGCAGAATAGAACTACCAAAAACATTTGATATATTTCAATATGAAGTACCACTTTTTTGTTTCAAAACAGAATTTACATAAAACAATGACCTTAACATCTGTTCTTTCCTTCAGTGTTACCCACAATATGTGACTGTATTAAAACTACTTAATGATCATTTTCCAGGACTTTTCCAGGCCATTTGCAGTGATGATCTAGCTGGTATGACAGACAGGGATCCATACATGGACTAACAATCCCGTCTGCTTCAGTGCAGGAGAAGCTTTGACTGGCAGCAGCTGTAATTTTTGCAGTCAGCCAACAGACAGGTTTCCACTTGTGTAGTGATATGCACATACAGAGACTTTCACTTGTATTAAATGCAAGATCTGTCTCTGACCACTTCTGACTGTGGTTTGAGTGATCAGATTACAGTGTGTCTTGGTTGTTTATGTCTTGCATTTCATGTAGTAGAGTGAAATCTAAATCTGATCTGATCACTAAATTCTGTCCCTATATCTTAGTTATCTCATTATTTTAGCTGTTGCTTCATTTTAGTTCCTTGTAAGCAGCCACATCACTGTTCTAATATGTATGTGTTGTGTAGTAATACTTTAATGACTCACCCAAAGTTTGTTAATTCATTAATTAATATTAAATATCTAATTATGGTAAATCCTGAGTCCCTCTTTAACACACCTGTTCCAGACTCTTTCAGACATTGATTAGTTCTGTCTAGTTCTAGTTCCCTGTAGCTGATTTTATTTATATAACAAAAAGTGAATAGTAGGTAATAGGTAATATATATTAATTTTGTAAATGTTCATTAGCTGCAAGTCTTTTTATTCAGTAACTTTGCCACTAGTTTGGTTAGACTGACTTGCTTGTTTTCTTGTTTTCTTTTTCAAGCTGTTCAAACCATTTCTGTGCAGTTTGATCACACACTTTTAAATGTGCTTTATTTCCTCTGTATCTGCAGACTAGGTAACTGTAGTCTGGACACAGATTTGTGTAAAACTGTATGTTCCACTTTGGCATCATCAAATTCCCCCCTGAGAGAACTGTGTATCAATATCAGCACCCTGCAAGATGACGGAGTGAAGCTGCTTTCTGATGGGCTGAAGAGTTCACACTGTAAACTGGAGATACTCAGGTGAGACAATGTAAACCAGAGATACTCCGGTGAAACACTGTAAACTGGAGACACTCAAGTGAGACACTGAAACTGGAGATGCTCAGGTGAGACACTGTAAACTGTAGATGCTCAGGTGAGACACTCTAAACTGGAGATGCTCAGGTGAGCACACTGTAGACTGGATATACTCAGGTGAGCACAAATGTGTCTTTTCCATGAGCTTTATCAACACATATAAAAACAGTTATATCATTATAAAACTTTATAAAACAGTTATATCATTATGAAGTGACGTATTCACACTAAAACAGTTATATCTTTATGAAGTGACGTATTCACAGTAAAACAGTTATTTCATTATGAAGTGATGTATTCACACTAAAACAGTTATATCTTTATGAAATGATGTATTTAGATGATCAGGGCTTTTGGATCATTGACCAGATTCTGACCAGATTCATTTTTTTCATAATAATTTTTACTTTGATTCAATATTTTTATCACTCGATTGTTTAGTCTACAGATATTATGTAAATTTATATTAAAAAATAGCAATTAATGAATAATTATTCTTAACAGAATGTTGTTTGTTATTACTGTGTGCCTTGATTTCATGCTATTTTAACTCAGGGCTTTATATTCTGTCTTTGCAGTCTTACAGACTGTAATCACACACCAGACAGTAGAAAACATCTCTCCTCTGTTCTGACATCAGCAAAGTCCTTCCTGAGAGAACTGCACCTAAGAAATTGTGAATTTCAGCATTCAGGAGTGAAGCAGCTCTCTGCTGCACTGAAGAGTTCACACTGTAAACTGGAGATTCTCAGGTGGACTTTCTGTTAAGTCATTACTGAATAGAAAATTAAGAAAAGATGGGATAGTGAAGCATGATGGGATAACGAAGCATGATGGGATAGTGAAGCATGATGGGATAGTGAAGCATAACGGGATAGTGAAGCATGATGGGATAGTGAAGTCGAATGTGCCCTGGATGAATGTCCATATTATCTCAATCTCAATAAAGGAGGCTCAAAATGCTATAATGAATGAGCTAATTTACATAAAATAGTAAAGTAAGTTCACCTTACACTGAATAACATTATACTATAAAAACATCAGGGAAAGGGTTCAGTAGTTGTACCTGATTTTGCAGGAAGGAGGCAATATAGCAGTTCCCATAAATAAAGAGACTAGAATTGAAGTGAGACACAAGAACAGGGCTGATGCTTCAGCCCCTTTGTTCTGCCTTCTGATTAAGTTACTAACCCCTACCTCTCTGATTATGTTACTAACCCTTAACCCCTACCCCTCTGATTAAGTTATTAACCCCTAACCCCT
Source organism: Electrophorus electricus (assembly GCF_041902795.1). NCBI lineage: Eukaryota > Metazoa > Chordata > Actinopteri > Gymnotiformes > Gymnotidae > Electrophorus > Electrophorus electricus. The sequence continues at coordinate 19,696,912 of NC_137497.1, read as the reverse complement.
ACCCCTCTGATTATTTTAATAACCCCTAACCCCTACCCCTCTGATTAAGTTACTAACCCCTACCCCTCTGTTTAAGTTAATAACCCCTAACCCCTACCCCTCTGATTAAGTTAATAACAAATAAACCCTAACCCTCTGATTTAGTTACAAACCCCTAACCCCTAAACACCTACCCCTCTGATTAAATTACTAACCCCTAACACCTACCCCTCTGATTAAGTTAATAACCCCTAAACCCCTACCCCTCTGATTAAGTGACTAACCCCTAAACCTCTATGCCACTGATTAAGTTACTAACTCCTAACACCGACCCCTCTGATTAAGTTCATAACCCCTAACCCTTACCCATCTGATTAAGTTACTAACCCCTACTCCTCTGATTAAGTTACTAACCCCTACTCCTCTGATTAAACTGAAAAAAACTTTCCAAACTTCAGTCACATATATTAAACAGAGTATCTTCTTATGTCATCATGATTTTCGATGCTTTTTGAAGTTATTTGTAAATCCATTTATCTAGAATCAACAATTACTGACTGAACACAGAAAATGGGAAAGATTTAATAGTGATTATGAAAATGTTTTTAAGATCAACACAGTGTACAGCAGGAATCCAATAATTGAATAGCAAACTTTACTCATTTCATCATCAAAAAGCCACATAACTTTAGTTTTTCAGGCATCATGATCTAAATACATTTTTGTCTTAATGCATTAAAATATTCCTCAATGAATGTACAATCTTTGCCATTGCAGACTAGCAATGTGTAATCTTGGAGAACAGACATGTGAAGTCTTTGGCTCAGCTCTACAACTCACAAATAACCCCCTGAGAGAACTGGACCTCAGCAACAATGATCTGCAGGATTCAGGCATGAAGCTGCTCTCTGCTGGACTGAAGAGTTCACAATGTAAACTGGAGATTCTCAGGTGAACTCTTTGTGAATTCATTGTTGAAATGCAACTTTTAAGACGTGATATTCTGTGATGCATATTTTCTAATTCCGAATATAGATTTGGTCTTTATATAAGATTTCAGAAAAGGGGCTTAGTTAAAAAAATCTAGTTTTAGTGAAAAATAAATTATTTAGGGCAGAGGTATTATTCATTTATCTTATTCAGATCTGGCATATACCAGAAGTAGAGTTTGTGATCCTACACCAGAATTATTATCCATTGGTGTCTTTTGATGCAAACAACTAACCAATACTCAGACAGTAAGTCTCTCTGAGGGACGCAGTGATTAGATGAGACTGGCGTCTTGGGTCCTCTAATGTGCATTCCCGTCTCTTGTGATCTGTGGATTTAAATAAGCAGACACTGAGTGCAAACAGGTGATTTCCTTCAATACTCCAGTGATTGTGAATGGGACAGGCAAGGGGTGTGATCCCTAGCAGGTGTGGGTGTGTCCCTCCTGCTATCCAGCCAATCAACTGTGACACACACACACACACACACACACACACACACACACACACACACACACACACACACACACACACACATATATATATATATATATATATATATATATAGTTAACAAGAAAGGTATTCCCAGATCAGCATGGTGTTTATACATTTACATTTACTAGAATACTGTTGAAATAGAGTGATCAGTGCTAATGCCTAGAATGTTTAAATGTTTATAAACATCTAAAGAAAGCTACACAAAAGACTTATGGTTCTTAATGGTTTGGCGACAGTGTAGTGAGCTGTCATTTTACAAATGGGTACTTCAATGTGTAAGTAACATCCACATAGCAGGAACAAGCTTGGGTGGTTCACCATTTACAAAAACCTATTGGGTTATTCCACGTGACTGAAAACTCAATAAAAAAATAGTGACTAACTTATAAGAAACAAGACTGGTGAATCAGGGCAGTGGGGACCAAAGAGCAAACTGGGAAAATTTTTATTGCATAAAAAACATTTTCTTAATTGTTTAAGGGTAGAGTTGACTGCAGTTCTCCTTTCTAATTATAAATTAAAATAATATAAATATAACAAATAGCAATGTTGAAAATGAGCCAAAAAGTACAAAACATTCTTAGACTACAACTGGAGATCAGTGGCTGGTCAGCACACTTCTGTTGCTATGGGAAAAAAAGACTACCAACGATTATTACAAATTTTTAATAACATTGGGAATAATTACATCAAGAAGATAATAGGCATGTTTTATCTTGAAAAAGTTAAGAATATTTTAAAAATGTTAAAAACTTCCAGATAAAAAAGGTTACTGTTTCACGGTTTTTAATTCCAAACTTTTCTTTACAGTAAAGTCTGCTACATGCTAACACATTTTCCTCTTTCTCCCTCCTTTCTGCAGACTGTCTGGTTGTTTGGTCACAGAAGAAGGCTGTTCTTCTTTGGCTTCAGCTCTGAGGTCAAACCCCTCCTACCTGAAAGAACTGGATCTGATGTACAACCACCCAGGAGAGTCAGGAGTGAAGCTGCTCTCTGCTAGACTGGAGGATCCCCACTGCAGACTGGACACACTCAGGTATGTACAAATCCCCTGTCCTTGATCTGATCTGATACTAAACTGTGTTTTCTCAAATACAACCTGCTCTCATACACAGTGGAGCAGAAACATTAGGGTTATTATGCTTAGTGTGTGTGTGTGTGTGTGTGTGTGAGTGTGTGTGCGTGAATGTGTATGTGTGTGTGGTGTTTCTGACCTACTGAAGGCTATAATCATCTGTTTCTTATGTATGTGTGACAGGACTCCCTGTCATTACATAGATAATACATGTAAGACACCACATAGCCGATACAAGTAAGACATCAAATAGACGATACATGTAAGACATCACATAGACAATACATATATATATATATATATATATATATATATATATATATATATATATATATATATATATATATATATATATATATATATATAAATGGATAAAGTAATGAAAACTGATACACACTTCAGTCCACATAAATCACTGTAGTTGTAACTATGTGAAGGGTTCTGAAAAAGTGAATTCAGAATTGACAAACATTTGTTAACAACTGTAGAAATCTGTGAAAACAATCATGATGAATTTTGACAGTATGTGTTCAGGTTAGTGTGTTAATACTACAGTAACAGCAATATATCATAACTTCCATCTCCAAAAACACCTTCATGCCTTTATTTGATAAATATGAACTGAAATTCCAGTCTATGATCTAAATAATTTTTGAACTATGAATCTAAATCTATGATTTAAATATTTTACACACACACACACACACACACACACACACACACACACACACCGTAAAAGAGAGATATAAATAGAGCGCTATTAGATTAGAGTATTAAAAGTAGAGTATTAGAGTAGATTAGAGTATCTTTTTCTTGTCTGTTTTTGACACACACAGATAATCTTAAAGGATTTAAGTTTTTAACATAATATTAATTGAAATCAGAGAACAATTTTTTCAAGAATCTTAAATTCTGAGCAATTAACTATAAGGTGTGTGTGCGTTTGTGTGAGAGAGAGAGCTAGAGAGAGAGACCTTTCTGTGTGTGTGTGAGAGAGAGAAAGTCAGAGAAACCTATTTCTGTGTGTGTGGGGGGGTGGGGGGGGGGTGAGTGTGTATGTGAGAGAGCGATGAGAGAGAGAGAGACGGAACTGTATGTGTAAGGGTTGGCACCAGGCCGAGGCCCCCTCCGGCCAGCAGATGGAGGCCTCGAGTCAACCACACCACTAATCAGGCTTAACACCCAACAGCTGGGCTTGACCTTATATAAGCCCAGTGACCCAGTCATTGTTGGGTCTTTGCCAAAGTTCTGAGCCAAGCTCCTAGCTGGTAACTCTGGGTATTGAGGTCTGTGAGCCCTCATGCTACACCTCACTTCTTGTCTGCGAGGGTGTCCATGTTTTTATACATCCCCTCCCCTCTCCAGTTTTGCCTCTCGAGTCCGTCTCTCTCCTGGGGCTTCCCTTAGCCATTCAAGTTCCTCCCCATTTTCTGGTTTTGTTTGGGAAGTTTTAGTTTGGTTTTCCCCAGTGCATCGGGGTTGCCATCTCTTCCTGTGGCGTCCTTTGTTTTCCCTTTTTCCACGCTCAGCGTGGTGTTTAGTTTTTTCCTTTCTTTCCCCTAAGCCATTATCTCTCTCACTCTCTCTCTCTCTCTCTCTCTCTCTCTCTCTCTCAGTTCAATTCAATTCAATTCAATTCAGTAAGCTTTATGGTATGACCATATTCAGTAACAGAATATTGCTACTATATAATCAGTATTACAATAAACATGAATGAACCTTTGTAATTAATGAAATTAAGAATTCTATTATTATAAAGAACTTGAAAAGAACTGAATTTTGCATGAAATAATAATCGAAATAAGTGATAAGAAAGGAAAATAATACGAATGGCAAAATATAAATAATGAGATAAATACATAAAGGTGTTTATAAACTGGGAAGTGCAGTCTGTGTGAGTGTATATGCATGTGTGTGCATGCAGGTGTGCGTATGTGTGTGTGTGTGTGTGCCTTAAAGTTGGGGTGGATCATCAAATTTACTTCACAAAATTGGAAATGAATTTGGATGAATGTTTCACATTCAGTGAGAAAGTGTAGCTCTGTCGCTACAGTGTCTTTGTTACACTGATGTCTTTTCTCTGCTTTGTGAGGGGACTCTTTTCTCTGCTGTGTGAGGGAACTCTTTTCTCTGCTCAGCTCTTGGCACTGCAGGGCTTTGTAGTGGTAGGAGTGGGGGTCTCTGTTTTTTTTAAATGTAGCCACTATTTAATAATTCTTTTTTGAATTTTGAGTAATAGTGTAAATTGTCTAATTCAACTCTACATGCATTATTTGATGTTTTCCTGTGCACTTTCAGGATATTTTTACAGAATTCAGTGTGCATCATTTCATCTGGGTGTTTGCTCCATTGTGAGTGGCCACAAAAAACTTCACAACCACATAGCAGAACTGGTTCTATGATAGAATGGAATATTTTGAGCCAAATTTGAATTGATATTTGAATGTGAATTTTACGATTATGTGCTTTCTCTATCAGTTCACTGACTGCTGGATTGAACTAATTGTTAAACTAATTTTCAATCATAAGTAATTGTAGTTTCTATAGGTTTCTAGTGTATGTGTGCGTATTCAGCACGCCTAGGGTCCAGATCTGTCAGTACTTCTCCAGCAGGTCCAGGGTCTAAGAGGTGAGCAAAAGGTGTATCTCCGCAAAGAGTCCCCTCGTAACCTACCGTTGACAATGTGCTTTGGCAGAGCTGCAGGAGGTCTGTTCCATCCTTTTCACCTGTGTGTTACAATTATATCAGGAGAGATTAGTTATATTTCTTGGGTATTGGTGTCCAAATAATGGTGGTAATGGTGTTACCTTGTTCTGTGTTGGAGTCGGGTAGAGATCCAGTACGTGCATTCAGATCTCCACAGATCAGCACACTTCCCTGGGCCTGGAAGCCACTGATCTGATCATGGAGACTGGGACAGATGTCTTCATTATAATAAGGGCATTCACTGGGAGGAATGTAGATTGTACAAAGGAATATATCTTTTGGAGTGTTTATTTCTTTGTTGATTTTAAGCTAAATATGTGAATTTTCTATTTCAGAGGAATTATGAATTTAGACAATTCTGATTTATACCAGATAATGATTCCACCTGAATCTCTCCCTCTTTTAATGTCAGGGTGTGTATCAGCAGGGATTTTCTTGTAGTTTACAGGAGGGTGAGTCACCAAATCAGAGTTACATCAGGTTTCCTGGAAAATTATAATGTCTTTATCTTTTGTGTTATTTGTGAATTCAGTGTTTATACTTTTGTACCCAAACAGGGATGATTTTATGCCTTGAATGTTCCATAGAGAGACAAATAATGGTTTCATTATTTAAATGAAGTATGAAAGGAAAAACACAAATACAAACAGATTCAAAGTGAGATAAACCTGTAAAAATGAAGGATTATGTTGATGTTATATGTACAAACATTCATGTATATAAACATACATATTAAGTCTAATGGCTAACCTATATCCAGTGATATTTATTTATTTATTTGTCTATTCATTAATTCATTGTTCTATTCATTTATTTCTTGATTAAAGAATTGTGACCTTAGCTCAGCAGTCTGTTGCATATGAGGTTGAGCATCTGTTTGATCTCTCCATGTCTGTAGTGCTTGTGGAGGGTAGAGTTTTTACTACAGAGGCGTAGTTCTGCTGTTTGGGCTGCCTGTTGGGGTGGATGTTGATGGCAGACGTACTCTGCGTTTATCTTGTGGATTGTAGCTGGATGGAAGTCTCTTCTGTGCAGGATGGTAGAGATGGTGATTTTGGAGGAGGGGAAGGTCTCTGTGGAGGTCTGTGCTAGTCTTCTTACACACTCTGCTACTCTCTCTTGCTTTGCCCTCATTGGTGCCAGTGAGGATAATGATGTGGATTGGAGTACCTGAGATGGCATGTGTAACAAACTGGAGGGCATCGCTGGTTCAGGGACACCAAACTCTGGCAACTTTGGCTCCTGGGAAAAGCTGTTCCTCATTTAAGAATTTTCCATTAGAGTCAAATAACTATGTCTGCATCTGTAGGAATATTTGTATGAGGTTTTCTGTATATAACAGGAGATTGGCGATGGATGTTTTTGTTTCCTGCTGTGCTACAGTCTGCTGTGAGGGTCTCTGGGTTTTCTTTGAGTATTTTGTGTTTGTAAGTTTTCTTGACCTGTGCAGTTTTTAGCTCTGCTGGGTAGTTTATTGTAAGGGGGCGTTTTCCCGCACCTGTACTAGCCATGGCTCACTCAGTTACTAGCTACAATAGCACAGGAGCTAGTTTTTGGATGAATGAAGAGCTAAAATGTATTCAGGTTTCTTTGGAGTTGAGGTTCTTACCTTGATATTCCCTGAAAGAAAGCTTGAATGTAGATTATCCTTTTGTTTCATGTTTTTTCCCCCATCTTCCTTGGCTTTATCGTTAACTTTGTGTCTGCTACAGTTCCACTCCTGTTAGCTACTGTGTAGCTGTTAGCTTGGTTTATTATGTTGTGGAGAAATTTTATCAAAATTAGTTGTTCTCTTGTTTCTTTCCAGAAAGCTGAGTTGTTTTTTAATCTCTTTACTAATTCACTTTGGTGTATGTTGTTTTACTTTGTTTTATTTTATTTTAAAACCCCTGTACCTATAAGAATCTTAAGAGCTGCAGCTAAACATGACAGTACTCTCTCTTATCTGTGTGTGTGTGTGTGAGAGAGAGAGAGAGAGAGAGAGACAGAGGAAGAGAGAGAGAGAGAGAGAGAAAGAGAGAGAGAACTATTATCTGTGTGTGTGTGAGAGAGAGAGACAAAACTATTGTGTGTGTGTGTGTGTGTGTGTGTGAGAGAGAGAGAGAGAGAGAGAGACAGAGAGAGAACTATTGTGTGAGAGAGAGAATCCGAATTATTTGTGTGTGTATGTGTGTATGTGTGTGTGTGTGTGAGTGAATGAGAGAAACACACACACATACACACATAACTTTTATCTGTGTGTGTGAGAGTGACAGAACTATTATCTCTGCGTGTAAGAAAGAGAGAAAAAATTGATTTTTTAGAGTTTAAAATTTCCTAAACTGCTATTTGCGTGTGTGTGTGTGTTCCTTTAGGGTGGAGCATGCAGGGAAGATCAGAATCAAACCAGGACTAAGAAAATGTAAGAAGTAAATATAATGTACACACACTCACACACACACACACACACACACACGCACACAGTATTTGTGATCTCTCCTCTAATGTGTCTTCTTGTGTGCAGATGCATGTGATCTCACACTGGAGCCAAACACAGCACACAGACGTCTCTCTCTGTCTGAGGGGAGCAGAAAGGTGACTCGTGTGTGGGAGCAGCAGTCGTATCCTGATCATCCAGAGAGATTTGATGAGTGTCCTCAGGTTCTGTGTAGAGCAAGTCTGACTGGACGCTGTTACTGGGAGGTTGAGTGGAGTGGGAGGGCTGATATGGGAGTGACATATAAAGGAATCAGCAGGAAAGGAGACAGTGATGACTGTAGGTTTGGATGTAATGTAAAGTCTTGGAGTCTGATCTGCTATAGTAATTGTTACTTTGTCAGACACAATAATAAGAAAACTGCCATCTCTGCCCCCTCCAGCTCCAACAGAGTAGGAGTGTATCTGGACTGCCCCGCCGGCACTCTGTCCTTCTACAGTGTCTCCTCTCACACATACACACTCACACACTTACACACATTCCACTCCACATTCACTGAGCCCCTCTATGCAGGGTTTGGGGTTTGGGGTTCTGACTCCTCAGTGTGTGTGTGTGAGCTAGAATAGCCTCCTGTGTCCTGGAGAAACAGGTTATTTACTGAACAGTTCTGTGGTTACCACTGTATTCATCACCCATTCCACACTGCCACTCAGTTTTTAACTGTTTATATGTGATTGTCATGTAAGAGAGAGTTAAACAGATGAAATATAAATGACCACTGTGAACCACAAACATTACTGGGTGCTGAAATAGATTCAGTAATGAACCTTCATTAATTCTAGTTAACAAAAACCTTATAGCCAGATCTGCCTAATCATGAACACACAACTAATTAGATCAGGAAACTAAGCTGTCCTTTAGACACACTTACACACCACCATAAACCAGACTAATAAACATTATCTACATGTAGCCCTGTGGGGAAAGGAATGTGTATATGATGTTATATGTGTATGTATGTATAAGTACTGTATATATTTATTTCCTTTCTTGTTTGAAGGAGAAACGGTTAAATTGTTTACAGTTTTTCATGTGTATACTTGATTTCTGTGAGCATTATTGTCACAGACTGCTACTCCCCCATAAGTCACGTGGTGAGGCCCGCCGTGTGCAGGGGGATCCACACGTACTGTGAATAAATGTTTTGTAACCACGCCACTTTGGGATTACATACACAGGGTTTATTGTTAAGTGTGAATGTGTCTATTTAAACCCTGTCTGTGTGTGTCCCTTTGTTGGTCATTGTCGCTACGTGTGTGTTAACTCCTGACCCTGTAGCAGTCAGTGATGGTGTAGTAGTTATGCTGTGTGTTAATATGTAAATGTAGTCAGTGATGGTGCAGTAATTATGCTGTGTGTTAATATGACAGACTGGAGCTTCAGCAGTGATCATAGTTATGACGGAGCACAGGTGGTGATCAGGGTGGTGGTGGTTGTTGTTGTTGTTGTTGTTGTGTACCCCCCCCCCCCCCCCTTTGTGTGGCTCATTCTCTCTACTGGTTCATTCACTTTGAACTCTGGATATATTTATATTCTACATTTACAACAATATCTCTCTACAATATCTCTCCTCATTCTCACCCCTCATTCTTCTCACTCCTCATTCTCACCCCTCACTCCTACTTACTCTCTCACCCCTCAAACCTACTCACTCTCACCCCTCACTATCACTGCTCACTCCTACTCCTCACTCTCACCCCTCACTCCTACTCACGATCACCCCTCACTTGTACTCACTCTCACCCCTCACTGCTACTCCTCACTCACCCATCACTCCTACTCACTCTCCCATCACTCCTACTCACTCTCACCCCTCACTCCTACTCACTCTCACACCTCACTCATACTCATCACTCCTACTCTTCACTCTCACCTCTCACTCTCATCCCTCACCCTCAATCCCCACTCTCACCCCTCATTCCTACTCACTCTCATCCCTCATTCTCATCCCTAACACTTACCCCTCACTCCTACTCCTCACTCTCACTCCTCACTCTCACCTTTCACTCCTACTCCTCACTCCAAGTGAGATACTAGTGATGGCCCCTACTGTGCCGAGGCTTCAGAGCGCATGTTGAGAGATCCAGGAAGTCTTTTATGAAACATGTATCGAGGCTTGCTTCTTTAAGGATGAATGACGCCTGAAACCTCACTGGTTCAGGAAGCATTTCAAATGTTGGCGCAATTTATGAACACACATAAAGCGCAATGGCTCCATGCAAAATTTGCATGTTTGTGTTCTGTCAATTTGCCTGTGACATTGATGAGCTTGTTTTTATGGAGCCTGCTAAAAGGAAAAGGGTTTCCCCTGTATGGAAACACTTTGAGCAGATCTCTCCAAATAAGGTATTGCTCATAATATGTAAATAATGAAATGTGTTACTACTATAATATTCACAAGTCATTTTATTTCCATTCCAAGCCACTGGGATACAACAACACCACCTCATCTATGTTATTGTACTTGTCATATATAATGAGGGGGATAGAGTTGGATCCAGCCAAGGTGGGTATGCGTTTCCAATTTTCATATTTGTTAATCAACCATGATAATAATGACATTGACCACGATGCTACATTCATCACGCACATCAAAAAATAAAAACAAAACATGTGCACATGTTCATGTAATTACTTCTGACATGCAAATACTGAAATTAAACCATAACCTAATTTTATTTTATTCACTGTTAACATTAATATGCACACACACACACACACACACACACACAGTATATATATATATATATATATATATATATATATATATATATATATATATATATATATATATATATATATATATATAAATAAATATATAATGTATATATAAAATGTATATATACTGTATATAAATGTATATATACTGTATATATATATATTTATATACTGCATTATTCTCTGCACCTTACATGTTATTTGCAGTTTGGATTGGATTACAAAGTGTAAAAATGACAAATCTTTGTAATCTTTACAAAGCAATGACCAGAAAGGAAGAGCTGGATGAGGCTTTGGTCTCCATGATTGTTAGAGACACACAACCATTTAGCACAGTTGAGGATAAAGGCTCAGGGACTTAGTAGCAAAATTTGATCCAACCTATATTTTCCCAACTAGGAAAGTATGTGTGGTGACATGGATAAATTATGAGAGTAGTATTAAAAAAATAATATTTTCTTCCTTCCCTTTAGACCACAAAGGCCATGGTTGAGGCCAAATATCAACAAGAGAAAGAGAAGACCAAAGTTGAGGTCCAGAAAGTTCCTGCAGTGATTGTGACAGCAGACTAACTACTTGGCTGTGACCTGCCATTTTATAGATGACAACACATGTCTGAAGTGCACATTACTCGGTGTAGTGAAATTCCCACAGGTGCACACAGCTGAAAATTTGGCCTGTGTGAAATCCTCTCTTATGGAAGAATGGGAAATAAAATCCAAAGTAACATGTCTAGTTACTGATGGCGCATCTGATATGATTGAATGTGGCAAACAGCTGAAGCTGCGTCATGCCTTCTGCATTGCTCACACCCTGAATATAGTTGTTAAAAAAGCTCTTGAACTAACCCCAGTGCTGTCTGCCATTCCTACAAAGGCAAGGAAGCTGGTGGGCTATTTTAGAAGCAGCACAACTGTCAAAGTTAGCAACATTATTTTCACATTTGTTTACACATTGTTTTATATTGCTACATATGTAACGTTTAGGTTTTTATTGGTAAAGGAGAAGCTGGACCTTGTTCAAGAGCATATGGGAAAACCAAAAAAGAAACTGATTCAGGAGGTTGAAACAAGGTACAGCAGCTTTCAAATGCTGGAGCGATTAGTAGAACTCAGGGAGCCTGTAAGCACTGGCAGGCTTACAAACTGGAATTCCTGCGCTGACCTCTGATGAGTACAATAATGTTTGTGAGCTCCTGTCTATACTGTCTCCTTTTCACAGGGCCACACTGGTGCTGTCAGAGGGGAAAAAGGTATCTGGCTCCAAAGTGGTGCTATTATTGAAAATGGTGGAAAAGATGCTCCAGGAAGAGGCAGCAAAGGCAACGGTCCCAGTAGCTAGTGAACTGGGAGGGACCTCATCAGGCTCCTTAGGGAAAAACTCCACACAGCATGAGCATTATATCGCTGGGAACGCTGCTAGACCCAAGATACAAATCACTTGGATCCTTTAGCTCAAAAAAGGTAGATGAAGGAATAAAACAACTCACCTTTGAATGTGCCAATGCAATAGGGTCTAGACAGTCACATTCAATACCAGCTGCAGCTTCAACATCACAGGATGCTGTAGCTGAAAGACCTGGTTAGTATTTTTGCATTGGATTAAAGTCAATTTCAGAGTTATGATCTAATTCATATTATCTGGTTTTGCTTCTCAGGAAACAAACTGGTGTGATTTTGATACCACGTTCATGGAGGCCAGAAGAACTCACAATGTCACTGCTGATGCCACAGTTGAAGTGCAGACCTGGCAGAACCGAATATCAGCAGAACACAGGATCCCCTCCAGTACTGGGAGAGGCAGAGGTGCATATATCCAAATCTCTACAGGTTTGCTGTGGGATACTTGTGCACCCCTGCCTCCTCAGTACCATGTAAAAGTGTTTTCTTCAAAGCCGGGGAAGTTATTTTCAAAAAGAGAAATCAACTGAGTCCAAGCACAGTGGAAAAAATATTATTTCTTAATAAAAGTGAAAGAAGTCACCGCGGTATTCATAAGCATAACCATTTTCCAATCTTTGAAAAACACTGCAACAATCTTAAAAACATCTCAACATAAACATCTCATGTCCTATTTGATTTATTTAAACACTGACTGAAATCAACCTGTTTTTTGACACTAGTAGACCTCCAAAACCATTACCTACACATCAAAAACAAATTAGATGAATGAATGAACTGCACAAAATCATATTAACTATAAGATATTACACTCATACTGTGTACATCTGCAACTGTATCTCTCCACCACACAGAAACAAGAATGAAAAACCTTTCCCAGTTTCCAAAGATTTCCACCTTTAATGTGTAGATTTAGGTAGTACACAAACACACACACACACACAAACACACACACACATGGGTAATACACACACACACACACACACACACACACACACACACACACACACATGGGTAGTACACACACACACACACACACACACACACACACACACACATATTAACAAGCAATTGTTTTTTACATGTTTATATATCATCACAGGTACAGAGATATTATTTTTTATTTTATGTTTCTTTTGAAAATGTTAGTTTGCTAATCGCAATGTAATGAAATCTTGTATCCTGTGTAAAAACCCCAGCTGCTGTGGTTGCTATGGTGACACAACAGCATGCCTGTTAATGTTAGTGCAGATCTTTTCGACATGTTATTGTGTTTTTTGTTGTTGTGATTTTCTATCTTTCATTGGTTAAATGATAGAATATGGGTTTTCTGGTTAAGTTTCACTTTCTAAATGTTTACTCGATTTGTAATCAACTCGTTATTTTTAGTATTTTAACATTCTGTTTGTAGTGGTTGATCATTCCTGTTCATATTTGTTATTATGACATTAGGCTACTTACGTTATTTGTGTGACCTACAGGACATTGTTGTGCTGCGCTTAACATTACACAGCACAATATAGCAACTTAGATTTCCAGATGAAATTTTTTTTTTACTAACGGACCTTGAGGGGAGGAGAGTCTGCCAGTCTCTCTCTCTCACATGCACACACACGCACGCAATTTCATTTTTCCATGTTTTTACAGTAAAGGTTCACAGACCCAGTACTGCCGCTTGCCTCGTGATGTTAACAGTGCCAGAACAAAACGCAGCATCACAGCGAGTAGACAGAATTGTCGGGGTACACAAGCTGGCTTGGTATTGTGAAACAGTGCGGTTGTGCACAGCTGGATCTCTTGAGTTGTCGCGTATTTGTTCACTGAACGTATGGATGGACAGGTAGCTAGCTCACGTTAGTTGTAGGAACTAACCACAGCTTAGCTTGCTCTAGCTAGAAGTGTCCGATACAGCGATACGCTGTATAATGATCCCATAAACTAAACTTCATATCAACGGATCATCCTGCATATTGCAGAGAGGAAGAGCATGTTAAAGCAATGAAAAAAAAGAAAGCAAAAACATCAAGGCATTGTGTAAGGCATTGTTTTATCGCTTCGACAAGAGCTTAATCGGGTGAATGCGTCTGTAGCCACGCTGTCGATGTATTGCATAAAAGGCGCACTTTTCACCATTTTCATCGCTTACGGCCATACCACCCTGAACACGTCCGATCGCGGAAGCTAAGCAGGGTCGGGCCTGGTTAGTGCTTGGATGGGAGACCGCTTGGGAATACCAGGTGCTGTAAGCTGTTCTTCTTAGCTATGTTTCTTTTCATTTTTGCCCCTTTTCACGTACTACGTGGCTTCCTTTCTTTAGGGTTTTATTTTATGCTTTCTTTCTCGCTTTTAGGTTTAGAACTGTAGCATTTTGGAACTTAGTAAGTGCACCGGGTTCTCATAAACGTATGAATGTTTGTCTTATCAATTTCACCAAAACAACTCCATGTTTCTTTACTTTTACATCTTCCTCTTACCTGCATGTATTATGCCGTTTGTGTGTGCGAACACTTTCGGAGCAATTATATAGGTGCGTTGGACCGTACGCCACTTAAAGCTTTTACTAACGGAACTGGAGGTTGGTTGCGTCGAGTTCAACTCCGTCCAATCATTTTGGGATTAGAACATGGTCTTATTCTTCAATCCCTTTCTACATGATGTGTGCTATGTACATTTTAATGGGTTTTGTTTTGGGAAGGGATAGACTGATTTTAGTTCCTGCGGCCTTTCTTTCGTTTGCTAACTATATTCATTCTGTTCCTTCTACCAGGGGAGCCAAGTCTGTCTCTCACTCACACACACACACACACACACACACACACACACACACACACACACACACATTAACAAGCAATTGATTTTTTTTGGCTGGAGGTGCTGAGTATGTAACCCAGGACCTCAGACATGCAAAGTATGCACTCTAGCACTGAGCTACACCCCCACCACTCTCAAACTTGGAGGTAATAATGCTAATAAGAATATCTGCAACTGTTTGTCAATTAACCTGCAGGAGTCAAATGTGTAGCAGAAACGTTGCGTTGGGTGCCTGAGGACTGTTCAATTTCTCAATCAACATTTTGGTGTAGTGAACCAGGATCACATCCATGTCACCTAAAAAATAAACACCTGGGTTATCTCTGCCACATGGGGTGGTAAATAGTCTACCAAAAATGACCTCAAATGGTGACAATTTGGTGGTGGCACTGGGCGTCATTCTGAACTCACCACACTACTGACCACCTTGTGGTCAGATTCAGAGGTTGTGTCATGACCCTTGACCTTTATGATAGCCAGCCGAGCTGGTAGTGTACATGCAGACAAAATGCAGACACTAGTCCTGGATTAGATATGGGTTTACCGTCCGAGGTGCGGAACCCCCTGGAGTGCCAAATCTTACCGAAGTCATGAACAACCCCAAACGCATAACAGGAATCAGTGTATATGGTGACAAACTGATCCTGGAATAGATGGCAAGCCCTGGTCAATGCCATTAGTTCAGCTGCTTGAGAAGACCTGTAAAGGAGAGAGTGAGCCTCCCAAATGAGGTTAGGCAGAAATCAGACAGAATAACCACAGAAAAATTCAGAGTCAGATGGTTTAAAACATGAGCCATCTACAAAAATGTAATAGCTGCCTTCCAGCAGCTTGCTAGACAGTTCAGAACGCATGCTAGAGGACTCATGGATAACCTCCATGCAGTCGTGGGGCACAGAGTCAGCAGAATGATTTAGCGATGGCAAAAATGATTTTAACAGACTAACAGGTGAGTGCAGGGTCATGTGTGATTTAATGATAAAGTTCCGAGTGGCAAAGAGGATGGCCTCAAGGCCCGAACGTTGCTGTGCTGTCATGTACTGTGTTTGAATGTTATTCAGAATAGTAATAACTTGATGTAAAGTGTGAAGAACCATTGGATGAGACAGTGCCAATTTCTCTACGTCAGTGTCCAGCAGGGCAGAGGCATCCACGGCATGTAAGCAGGCCGGCATCGAATCAAAAGGTTTGGAAAAGTAGGCCACAGGGCGATAACTGCCATGGTGCTCCTGGGCCAGGATGCCCACGGCTGTGGAGCCATGTTCAGAAACGTAAAGGTGGAAGGTCAGATTATAGTTTGGTAGGTCAAGTGGTAGAGCAGAGCACAAGGCCAATTTCAGATTCCTGAATGAGTGATGCATGGGTTGAGTCCAGACCAACGTATCGGACAGTCTTTTCCACAGCCCTGCCTGAGGACTTTATCATGAAACTCAGCATAGGTTGTTTTGTGTTGGGCGGAGGGATGTCACGTATGATTCCCCACACTCATTAGAGAAAGGTACTGTAAATATTTGAGATTAAATATTGTTCTTATAATTTTGTTTCTAGAGTTTAAGTTTAATGTTTATCTTGCCAGGAAAGAACTACTGAGAGCCAATAAATACCTTTTTTTTCTGTATCCACTAGGAGTGTATCCGTGTGTCTTTACTACTGGACCATTACAATGATATTTCCATATGTGCAGGATTAAAATACTCTAATAAGTTAGTGTTATTCATCATGAATTAATATATTAGTAATCATTTATAAGATGTATCTAAGCTCTCACTTCATAATTATCTGATCATGAACAGATCAGGAAGTCAGATGTTATGCTTAATTGGGTTTTTAAGTGCTATTCTTTATTAGATAATGAATTGTGCCATTGCATACGTGCAGGAACAATGGAACTGCATTTAGTTAAAGTAAATGTTCAGAATGTTGCTAGGTTACTGTGTGTAGGGTTTGGAGTTGGGGCTCCAGGGGCTTTAGGTGGTAGGTCGTATTTCCTAGAATAACAAGAGATGTTTCCTTACCTCTTGCCTTCTTTTAACATGTTTTACAATAAACCCTCTTTGTGGGCACTGTCTTTGAGGACATGTCCTGCTGTAATATTTACAGTCTACATGTCTTTGAGGCATCTTGGGACTGTACATGTCCTGCTGTAATATTCACAGTCTACAGGTTTTCTTGCCTACACTTTATAAGATATAAGAATGCCCTGGTACCTCTGTCCGCTCGTGTAAAACTTTGCTGTAGCCATAACCAGTTGCTGTCATGTCACGAGCCTTACAATGGTGAAACCCAACCTGTGCCTAGAACTCACTGAGCTTCAGGTGCAACCTGCTTAACCTCCATCCTTTAAGAGGCCTGGAAGACAAGCATCAAGACTCCTTGTTGTAGCCCTGCAGGTGGTGAAGTTCCTGTGGTTGTCTAAACACCAGAGTCCCTCACTGTCTTCATACGCCGACTGAAGATACACTTACCTGAACATTAGTTTTGCACTTATTAAAACGTATTAAAAAATAAAAAAGTTTTAATTGCATTTATGAAATATGCTATTGTGTTATGCACAACAAAGTCACTCTGGATAAGAGAGTCTGCTAAACACCTTAAATGTTAATGTAAATATGTATGTTACAATTTCAGAATTAATGGTGACCAATTCAGGAATTCAGAGGATATGCACCATTAGTTAATATATTATTAAAATTACAGCTTTACTAATCCTGGCTCCTAAGATTCTTTGTGAACCTGGTAAAATAATTAAAAAGTGTAGTCATACAAATTATTTGTTAAACAGTAACAAACAGCAGCTGTAGTTTCTAAATTACTTGTCATATAGAAATTATCTGTAGCATTTTACAGCCGCTAAGGTGAAAACTATTCAATATACATGAATATCTATAAATGTCTGTAGGCCATTTATAAACGACACACTTTAAAGGAAACTTATCATTTTAAGTTGTCCGTTAAGAAATGTATAAATGACTTGGTAATAATTTATAAAACATGTTGGAGCCCCTTATCTAAAGTTGCAAAACATCTCAATATATAGACATTTACAAAGGTTGGTAAAAAATTACTATTGTAAGTATGAATTACTGGCTGTAACACATTTTTTATTTCCCTGCCTCCATAAAAGGACAGAGATAATAACACCATCTAAAGGATTTGACCAAAATGTACAAAAAAGACAAGAAAGGAGCAACAGTATTTTGTTCTGTATAGTACTAGGAACAAAAGTTAGTTACTGTTTAATCATCACTATTTGCTGTACATTTCAAAAGAGTACTACACCTTGAATTTCACTAATGTGACACTAATGAACAACCCTGAATTACATGACAATTCAGAATGACTATACATTAACATATTTATAACACATTTGAAATTGTATTTTAACTTTATTTGAACACGTCTCACATAAACAGTAAAATACACACATTAAAAAAAGACTTAATGTCTTCAGACTAATGTGCTTGTTAATAAATATGCATAGTAGGACTTCTTTCCAAGATCATGAATGAATCGTCCTAGAGGGCCATTATGGTGTTTTTTTGCTAGCCATTCATACCATTCTACTACTGTCCAGTGATCCTTTAACAGCTCCTCTGTCCAGTTACTTCTAAACCTCCAAACAGTTTCATTGTATGTTCTCCAGGCCCTCTCTATATGCTGGGTGTGAGCCCCTGTAGGAGCATCCATGTATGATATACTGTGGTTAACTGTGTAATGTCTATAGCCAAGCTGAGACAGAGCCTACTGGTAGACACATCACTCACCACTGAGGATTGTGGATCCCCTCCTTACATGCTGAATGATAAGTGGCACTAGTTCCCTTCTGGACCTTCTCTGAACTAGGTGAAGAACTGGCTGTCTTTGTTTAGTGTGGACAGCATTTTCACCCAGCATCCCAGAGACCCACTGCCTCCTCCACAACGCCCGGCCATCCGCCCTCTTCCATACCGTGTAACATAAAACGTAAAGCTTTATTACATTAATTAAGAACTATTAACAAGATGAAAAAATTACAGGTATGAAGCATGAAGACTTGTATGTCCATTACACATTATTAAGACTCTACAAAATTCTATACCCACATAAAAGATGCACCTGCATTTCTTCTATGCCTGAAGTTACTCTCATCTATGACAGTGAACTGTCTGCTTCCTCCTTTCCTTCTTCTGAGTTCTTCCATCGCCACCACACAAGCCTCTCTCACTTTCTTAGACAACTTTGACAAGAAACTTGAGAAAACCTGAAGGGACATAATAGCGCTAAATTTATTAAATAATTTAATAAACATATTTAACACTTCCTTACTAAAATATTAACTGTACTCAGTAAAATTGTAAAGTTTATTTGTTAATTAAGTTAATTTGGTCAAGTGAACTGTTCTGGTTATTTTTGCTTATTTTAATCAAACAATTTAATTGATTAGAATCAAACCAATTAACCTGCTTGTTACACATGGATTTTTGAGGTTGCACCATTAAAATATTTTTATACTGCAGAAAGTGTCTAGATGTGCTGAGCAAAAATCTGTTTGATTACAGTTAAAATGGCCACTCAGTCCACACTTGTATAAAGTAAGACATATAAGCCTGTGTGTGTTAGCTGCTCCCTCCTGTACACAGATGTCATCCATTTGAAGAGAGACACTTCAGAACACTAAACACAGAGTTGTGTCTGATTGATCTCCTCGTCTGCCTTCCCCTGAGCACAGCACGTTGACACCTCCTGTATGAAAACAATAATATGTACCAGGATAGCGATCTGTACAGAGTCTAACAGTCTAGACCCAACGTTACATGTTCTGCCTATTTAACACTGTTAAATTACTATTTGATGTTAGAATGTGCCAAAATCACAATGAAAAATGCTTGCAATTAATCTCTGCATTCTTTAAGGGACAACGTTATTTGATAAATTCTACGTTAGCTATATAGTTTCATTTAAGATAAAGTTACAGTAGGACATCTAAGTAAACTCGTTAGCCTACCATTCATAGCAGTCCCATCAGTTGCTGTTGTGTAGTTTCATTTTGTGGTGACAAAGATCGCATTTCATCTTTCTTTGTAGTACTATTTTGCAGCCACTTTATTAATTTCAAATGTTTTCTTTTTGATTTCTTGCCCTCCATCAGCTTCCTCAATTTCTTCGGCATTTTGGCCCAATTAAAACCGGATGTCTCCCCTTTACATTTGTTATACTGGAATTTATGGCATTCCAGATTATCATAGAGCTTTTAAACTTAACAATACAATGAATAATACATATAAATGTTTTTTTATATTGTGAATGCTTATATTCAGCAGACACATTAATATTTTCTGGACAAACAGCTCTTTTCATATTTCATATAAACCATCAACAGTAAAGGTGGAGCGTTCGTGGACGTTGGAGTTCATTCAGGTCTGCGCCTCTAATGAGGAGACGCCGGTACAGGTGTGTTTGGAGTCGGATGACAGTGGAGATCAGCACAGCACCTGACACTCGTCCTCACAGTACACAAAGAAGAAGAGAGTTCACAGTTCAGAGAGAAAACCAGGGCAAAAATCATCAAAAAACAAAACAAAACAGCCAAGACACTGGAGAGAAATACAGATGGAGAGGCTGGAACAGGTCAATGCTGTACTGTACTGTAGCTACAGTGCAGCTAAACTAGCGTTAGCTAGAAATCAACATTAGCAGATGTGTTTTCAGTAGCTTTCTTGAATACTAGCATTAGTGGGTTATGCTTGAACAACGCCATGGTAGTTCACCGTCTTTATGACCTTTAGTACATTTTATTCAGTATGAGTGGAATCTGAACACATCCGCTTTGTTAGATTACTCTGAAAGAAAGCTGTCATACGTTAGCCAACTAGCTAGTAAACTAGTGCGACTGGAAAAGGTGCCGAACACCAGCTGACTGTCTCCGGATTACAGTGGAGATCAGCACAGCCGGTTTCTCCTGTTGTTTGAAGTTTAGCCCTTCGATCCGTTTTTGGTAGGTTTTACGCTCTGTTTTTTTACCTGGCTTTTATTCCCCGTCTATGCACGTCAAGAATGTAAAAGTGAGATTTAATGGGCGAAATTAGCAGGCACAACCGACCGACCGAGCTAGCTCGCTAAATCGGTCGCTCGTCTCGGTCATTTATGTGTAAAATACAGAGTGTCTGACTATCTGGCTAGATGACATTAAAATGGATGATTAAACACACCCAGTTAGCTTGCATGCGCGTCCGAAGTGGTGCTTCACAACTCGAGATCGACCGTATTGCGGTATTGTCTGTATTGCAGACGTGCAGCGGTGTACCGCGTTCATTGTAAGTGTTCACTAAGCAAACCGTGACCGTGTCGGTACTATTCTATATGTGGCACTGATGTGTGTTCTTCTTTCTACAGTTTGGGTATCGACTAGGGATTCAACTAAGTAGCCTGTCAAAGATTTATGCGTGCGCATGTCGTATTTTGTCTCCACAGACGTGCGTGCGCACGATGTCTCTTCCTCTCGTTACCTTTTGGACAGAATTGGACTGCTCAGTGGCCCAGCGTCAGCCACCTTGTCCAGGCCGTGTGCCTGGTGCTTTGTCCACTTCACCTGGCCGGTCAGACCATCGTCAGGGTGAACAGGTGGGTTGTTGTCATGAGGGACTACAGTGTCATCTAGGACGTAGTCCTCAGCAGCCCCGACCTCATGGCCCAGACCCGTATTCAACTTTTTGAGTTGAATCAGCAGACACTGACCCAGTGCTGAGTTTACCGGGTTTTATATTTACCTTATTAGCACTGTGGACTATAAAGGCTGAGCACTAATAGGCTGGGCTGCATTTTTCGTTACGGGTACAATGCCAGGAACAAAAAGCAGGAACAGGATGTTCTGCGCCTGAGCGTTGGCCAGTCCAACACTCCCATGTTGGCCCTGAAACCTCTCCCTCCCGCGCCGAGTAAGCTCCCAGAGCGTCTGACTCACGGGCACCCTGCTTTTGACTTTAACATCCAGCAGGATGTGTCTGGGTAGGCTTCTCAGCGTGTCCGAGGCCAGCCTCCTCTTCCTCCCAGTGAGACCCTAGCACTAATGGATATGTAGATGTCGGAGAGTGATGTCTTATTATTGGTCTTATTTTGGCACAAATATATTTTACCTGGTTTTTCAGTGATAGACACTTCTGACCTTTTTTCAAAAATGCCGGTAACTCAGATACCACAGGTGCAAACTAAAATTAATTTCTTTACTCATAATGTCTTTAATCATATAGTCAATGTGTCAGCAATCCCTCTTCTGGCCAACAGAGGTCCTCCTAATCTGCAGTGCCATGGTATGAAACATTCATTGAAGTTTAGATTGTTGAGGAGTTCAATTAACTCACTGACTCAGTAGCCACGTGTTCTTGTACTATCTTAGTGTTTTTGAAGATGATCTTACATATAAAATATGCATGTTACACCATATACATAAAAGACACATTTTACATGCTTTTTATGTGTAAGACTCATCATCTAATTATAGGAGAAATATAATCTACTTGTGTGTTTAATATTTTTAAGTAGCTACTAGTATAAGGCCAGAATGGGAAATGGGAAATATTATATACTTTAACAAGCTTTAATATTACTATGCTTCAGTGTAACCAAAACCATATCTCATAGCTAGAAACACTACCAACCACAATATGAAAGTCCTCTGTAGTGACAGGTGGATCCTTTTGAGTTTCTCTCTGCACTGCACTGGCCAAATCTGTCAGCTTCTTCTGTAGCAGAAAACAAACACATAATACAACATCAAGTTGACAAGACATTGAGAACAGCAATTAATGACTGAGAAAACAATTTGACCGTGGATGTCTAAGCATTACATAAGACCAATTTTGTACTGATATATCAGCCCTTATTTATCTCTGATCATCTTTCAGACTGGGTCACAATCATACTTCCTTTTGTTGAGTTTTAGCCAATTGAGCCACAAAAAGTGAAGCTAAACAAAACAGAAAAAAGACCAGTTTGTTTCATACTGTTGAAAAGTTCACAGATTAGGTGCAATGTCTACAACCATCTTAAAACGTTTGACAACTGCAGAAAAACCTATGTTGTCAAGCTCAGTGAGGCCCACAACCGAAATACATACAGAGATATGTGTGACGTGAATAACAGTACACAAAGGCTGATTTTTGTTAATTTTCATTGGAAGATACTGTACATAATATATGTGACTGACAGATTCCCTAAAGAATGATTAGAACATTATTTGATGCCAGTTCTGTCGCCCCTTGTCTGGTATTCTCTGCCTTACTTCATTGTTCTCACCTGTTTTTCTCATTTGTAATTGTGTATATATACCTTGTGTTTGTGTATATACATATATATACTGTTTTCATATTGTGTATATACACAACCTATGTATATACTGAGGTGATAAAAAGAGTGTTTACAGGGAAAAGAGGTTTTTAACATTGAATTAGACATATTAATAACATAAAACATAAGGGAGTATAGAGATTCTGTGTCCTCTCAGTGTAACGCGAGTGCCGAAGGGTGTGGAGCAGGATGCACAGACTCTCTCGACGTGGACAAACATTTATTTACATAAAACATAAAGACTATAGTGGCATTCCATATAACACAAACAGTGAACATAGAGACACTTAACACTAACAATTTTTAACATTAACACAAGCTAGACAAACATGGTTACGAATGTTACATTTAGACATTAACTCACAAACAACATGCTACATCAACGATGACCAACAACACTGCACACACTGATGCAGGTTTAAATACACAAAGCCAAACAAGGTGCAGGTGTGTGCAGGCGTGGATACAAACAAAGATCCTGTCACTGCACGTGGCGGGCCAAACCACATGACTCGCGAGAGGCGAGCGTTCTGTTACAGAACCTCCTCCCAAGGGGCACGGCTCCCGACGCATTCTTCCAGTGAACACGAGTCTCAGGACACTGTGTACATGTACACACAAGCAGCCGCCTGGGAGAAAGGCAGCTTCTCTGTCTCTGTCAGGGCAGTCCGGTATGCCCCCAACAACGTTATGCCTGTAGATGTACAAAAGTTGTAAACACAAACAAACAATAGCGCCCACACACAAACATATAAGGCGCTGTGACATGGTGCCCGCTGTCTGCGCAGGCACCTTGTATGTGTCCGTGGCCTCAATGGACATGCGGGCGTGCACGCCCTCCCCGGTTCCAGACGTGCTACCTCCCCCAACGGTCCTCCACTCGCCTGCCACTCTAGGAGCATCCCAGCGGCGGTTTGCCTCCCGGGCTTTGGGCAGACCCCTCCAGTCTCGCTGGTGAGTCCACTGAAGGGAAGGGACACGGGCTTCAGCTCTGCCCGCTGGAGATCCCGATGGGTCCACCAAACCGCCCTCTTTCTGGTTGTTGTGGTGCATTTCGGTCTTCCTCGGCCTAGGCTCGAGGCCCCCCCCCCAGCCCACCCAAGAAATTGTTGGGGGTGTACCCCTCCACTTCCGGGGTGGACATAGACACCAGTCACGGTCCTCTCCCCAATCTGCTGGGATCCAGGCAGCAGGGCGGGGGTGCCTACGCATCTCCCGCTAGGAAGTCCATCTTTAGCCGAAGGACCTGGCATCCTGTGGTGGTTGGTCATTCTGTACCGCGTTGGTCCGAGTGCCGAAGGGCGTAGAGCAGAGCGTAGACTCTCTCGACGTGGACAAACATTTATTTACATAAAACGTAAAGACTATAGTGGCACTCCTGTGTAACACAAACAGTGAACATAGAGACACTTAACACTTAACAATTTTTAACATTAACACAAGGTAGACAAAAATGGTTACGAATGTTACATTTAGACATTAACTCACGCACCTCCTGCTAGGAAGTCCGTCATTTGCCGAGGGAGTAAGAGTCCTGTGGTGGTTGGTCATTCTGTAATGTTGCTGCTGGCCTGAGCACCGTAAGGGATGGGCCAGGACACACAGACTACCTTGACTTTGTGAAACATTTATTAACATTAATCACGGAAAACACAAGTGGCAATCACATACAACTATAACAGTGAACATTATTAAACATTCAACATATCAAGCTGTACTCAGAGGCTTTCGGATGTCTCTGCAGATTTGTTAGCTAGGCAATAAATAATGAAAATGCCTCAGAGAGATAGAGAGAGATGGAACGAGAGGGAGAATGGACTCAATAAATCTCTCAGTCCATGCTTTTACTATTACTAGCTAATTACTTTTCATTTCCTAGCCTAGGTCCAGTTCAGACAGTGCACCATCTGTGTATAGCATCTAGCACCAAGGGGTTATTGAGCTGGTCCTTTCTGAGTTATGAAAGCTCCATCGATGAGACTGGCTGTGTGCTGGGCTGGTGACATAGATGGAAAACTGTATTGTTTTTGTCATGGTTTTAAAAATAATGCACAGTGAAATGTACTCCTGGGTCAAATTGCTTAGCTATAGTATGAATCATCTGATTAGGAACCAGATAAGTCAAAACAATGACTTGGGCAAGTGTTTAGGGCTCTAGGTCTCTGGTGATAAATATCTTGGTCAGCCCATTTAACAGTGTGTCTGTAGCTTTTCATTAACTTTTTATTGCTTATTGGTCACTGTGTATTGCCTTTTCTTACTACTCAGTTTGAAATATCAACAAATAGGACAGAACAAAACATTATCTTTATGCTATGGTCAACTAGTGTTACTGGCAAACCCAAAGAAATTGGTTAGAGTGGGGATGGTTTTGAAGTCGTATCAGCAAAAATTAGCATAACATAGATGTTTGTAACTTTGGGATTCGCCTGTCTACTGAACTTTTGGATGAAGAAGTCACGGAGCTGCTTTCTCAGTAGGACTCTGCTCTGAGTCTCCCTCCTTAAATGTAAGATATATTTTCTTCAGTAATTTGTGGCCTTTAGAATGGCTCCCTTAATTACAGCTATAATAGTGTACATGCCAGCTGTGTTGAATCGCACAACGATGTCAGAATCTGGCACAATTTAACTGTGGAACTAGGTGGAGAGAATCTGACTAGCAGTACATTGGTAAGGTTTGATGCATATCCCAAGATAAGTCATAAAGCCTTGAATAAAGATGAAGGCTAAGAGAGCAAAAGTTATGTAATTCTTCAAAGATGAATACTAAACGTACAATTCTGGCAAACCATGTCAATTACAATCCATTATACTGATGTGTTTATTTGATTCACTGGAAGACAACGAGTGACTTGTGTTTGGAACATAGTCTTCCTTCCCAAAGTTATACTGACTTCTTATTCTGACATTTTTTAAACATGTACAGACAGTTTTATTCCCTGGAAAGTAACATATACACACACAGACAGACACACACACAAACACACATATATCAGATATTTTGTCAACTTTCAAATATAAAAGGCAAAGCACTAATTTCAAATATAACAGTGTACTGTTTTTATTTTAGCTCTGCACAAAGAGCGTACAGCATGTATGTGCATATACGTGTACACGTGTGTGTTCAACCGTGTTATACACAATGCTGCAGTGGCCTGCTCTGCTTCAGCTTGCTCTTTACTGTGCTACACTTGACAGAGAGCTTTTCATGCTGCCTCTTGAGAATGTCTAGTTGGCTCTGCAGGTCCTCGCATGCATCCTTCACCTTCTCAAAATCCTGGAGCAGCTTCTTGTTTCTCAGCAGGCTGCAGCGCTGGTACAGGCGCAGATTGTCTGCACGCAGCTTGTCTTTAGCTATCATTACCCCTGCCAGAGCTTTCCGTTTGTTGCCGATCATTGCCTTTATCTTGGCCAGATTGGCTAGTTTGGCCTGGATCTCCAGCTCCACAAAGTTGATCGTTTCCTTGAGATGTGACTGGAACTGAGAGTGGAGGTACACAATACTGAGATTATTTTCTATGCATTCAAGACTCTACTGTACAATACATCTTCCCATCCTACTCCGTGGCAATAAATTTATTGCATTTTCAGTTTTAAATGGGGGCTCGAAATTTCCAAGTTTTGTGGTGGGATTTATGGAATGGGTCTTGTTATGTTTTCAAGTCTACTTGACAGTTCCATGGCTATCTAAAAAATCAACAGAAATTGCACCCACATTAGTCTTAATCTACTGAGTTTTATAGGACGTCATACCTGTCTAGTGCTGGTAATTCCTTTCTTTATTCGAATAATCTCCTCTTCATACTCCAAGATCATAGTCTTATAATTCTCATTTTCAAACTTCAGTTTTTCACACTTTGTCCTCTCCTCCAGTTCTCTAATAGATTCTTCCCGGCTTTGTACCCTCATCTGCAGCGCAAGGTTCCGTATTTTTGCAGCAGTGAGCTTATTCTCCGTCTTCTGCTCAGCTGCAAGGAGCCTTTTTACCTCAACAAGAGCTGCCCGCTTCCCCAGCCGCCGGGCGAGAGCCGCAACGACTACTTCTTGCATCATCATGATGAAGGCTTGATATTCACAGTCCCACTGCTTCTTCTTCTCCTGGCACCGGGGCCGGAGTTCTTCAACTTGCTGCTGGTAGAGCTGTGATTTGCACTGCCACTGCAACTTTAGGTCCTCTAGAATTTTTAGCTGGTCCTGGTAGCCATGGCGACTCCGCCTTGTACACACAGGCATTGGCACGTTTTCCCTTTCCAACCAGTCAGCTATTATCATCTGCTGCTTGCTGTTCAACTGGCAGAGTTCATCCCTTTCTGACAGGAGGCTCTGCAGAAGCGCTTGGTGTTCCTTATACTCAGCTTCAAGGTTACATCTCTCCATCTCCAGCTGCTCTTTGGAAGTTTCTATGTCATGACATCCATCCAGACCAGTCCTCTGCAGCTGCTCATATGAACCTAAAATTACAGGGCAGAGTTATACTAAAGAATCATCCAGTTATATTAATTAACAGATGGCAACAGCTGATTTTGCCCTCCTGAAATTGAGCTATGTTCAGATGAGAAGGCTCAGTTTAAAAATATATTACGACTCTTCATATGAAACCATGTGTTAAAAACCAACAGGAATGAATTGCCATGTAATTTTCTCTAGAATGTATAGACTTTATAGTTCTTTACCTTTTTTTCTCTGAAATGGTAGTGGATGGCTACCATTGATTGGAGGTAGAACAAGTTGAGCAAAATGTGTGCTGCCTCTAGTTTCTGGACTGTGCACACCCACATCAAGAGCCTAAACAAAGTATACAAGGTATTTTTCACACAAGAATCTACATACTGACACACAAGCACACATAACCATACACAACCTTCCATCATAGCCAAACAACGTTTTATTAAAATGTACTAAAAATGTATTTCTATTAGTTTCTTTCTTGAGGCACCAGTACAAATATTTTTAAGGTATCCCATATCATTTAAAGATTCAAAAACACATGCTCCTTCATTTCAGCATTTAAATAAAATGTGTATACACGTACCTGAACATTGTTTGCTTTCTGAGCACTGTGGTTTGGTCTTATTGGTGGCAGCTTTGTGCAGCCACCTTTCCTCTGTTCCATATCTACTGGCGCCTCTCGTCTTTTGATGTGAATTCTAAAGATCGATAAGCCTTTTAGTTTTTGGGGAACAGACCTCAGCCAATTACAATAAGCAGCAACGAAGCAATGAGTACTATTGGAATTGTGAAAGGCGTGAT
This sequence comes from Electrophorus electricus, assembly GCF_041902795.1. Classification (NCBI taxonomy): domain Eukaryota; kingdom Metazoa; phylum Chordata; class Actinopteri; order Gymnotiformes; family Gymnotidae; genus Electrophorus; species Electrophorus electricus. The sequence continues at coordinate 19,668,684 of NC_137497.1, read as the reverse complement.
TAATGTGATAACTTGTGTGACTTCACAGCCCCTTTATTACATCATAATTATGCCACAAGTACCATCTCCACATCAATATCAACTTGCTAAACCTGCTAAACCTTGCACAGTTCAAGGTTTTTTCCCTTTAGATTTTAATCAATTTATCTGCTCATTCAACCACACGGAAATCAAGCCAACGTGTATCAGAAACAGTACACGCTGTATACATCACACGTGTAAAACCTAATAATGAAAGTTGACAATCCGCAAAGGTAGCTAATCTAGCTAGCCCAGTACTGCAGCTAATATTAGCTACCTATACTAGCCAGTTAACTCTATTGTAGCATCAGTACTTTTTAAACCTTCTAGTTTAAAATATTTTAATGACCGAGTATACGCACACACACACAGAGAGGAATACAACACCTTACATTATTGCAACAGAAGTAACTATAGCAGCAGCAGTATTCCCCAGAGGAATACAACACCTTACATTATAGCAACAGAAGTAACTATAGCAACAGCAGTATTCCCCAGAGGAATACAACACCTTACATTACAGCAACAGAAGTAACTATAGCAGCAGTAGTATTCACCAGAGGACTACAACACCTTACATTATAGCAACAGCGGTATTCCCCAAAGGACTACAATACTTTACATAACGGGTATCCATAGCAATAGCAGAATTCTCCAGAGGCATACAACTTCAGACGCATATCCTGTCATTAATCTTGCCACATTGCATTACTTGAAGCACAAAACCTGATAATCTGAGATTTATCTGGGATTGGATAGGTAAAAGGCATACTTGAAACTTACTTGATACTTAAAGCCAAAAGACCTAGATGTGCTTGCACTTGTTTTCTGTAGCCACCACCTTTTTTGTTGTGCGTGTCTGTATATGGTCTCATTAATGGGTGTGTAATGAAGACCATCAATAAGGAAGGTTAAATGGCTACTCTATCTTCTGTGCCACAGAGCTGGCTCTTTGATCTGGTGGTCAGGGCACATGTTTGTTATGGATGTGGATGTGGATTTGCTACCACACTGTCCTCAGCCTTCATGTCTTTACTTTTTTTTAAAGATTGGAGTTCTGTTATGGTGGTATGTTCATCAGACTTGAGGTGCTTGTTAAGGCATCATACAATTTTTTAAAACAATTAGATCTGCAGCAGATTATATTATTTGTGATACCTTTAAAGGGTAACGAGTCAGACTGTCAGCGCGTGAATCAAATGAAAGCATACAACATAAAGCATACAGTCGTGGCCACACATTTGAGACTAGCACACATTTTGGTTTTCACAAATGTTGCTGCTTTAGTTTTTATGGCAGCAATTTCCATTCTACATCGTGAAGAGTGATTAGATGAATTGCAATTAATTGCAAAGTCATTCCTTACCATGAAAATTAACAATCACAAAAATTACTGCATTCAAGCCACTGCATTTCAGCCCTGCCACAAAATGGCCTGCTAACATAATTTCAGTGATCATATCAGCTACTCACCACTCTGGTGGGTTTATTTGTAAACATATCAGCTACTCACCACTCTGGTGGATCAAAGCAGATAAAACCACACAAGCTGAGGTGTTATCCAGCTAGGAGTGTGTCTTTAGCTAAACCCCAACTTGTGGTAAACACCCACGTGCGGTAAACCCCATTTTATGGTCATAACATCTGGAGCACGTCACGCCGTGCTGTCACACATCTGCACTGAAGGCTTCGGCGCGAGCCTACGTCTTGTGTTGTGATCATCCATAGGGGTTTCTTGTTCTTTTAGGTAAAAATCTAAAATAAATGTGTTCTCCATCTTAATTAATCATATCTTGGCTCTAATGCACCTAAAGAAAATGTGTGTTAAGGCATATGTAGAACAGAAAAGTTTCATTTTTTGGAAATTCAAACCTTCCCTTTTTCTGTTAAATCCACTACATTTATAAAGATCACTTTCTTAGCTACTCATAAGGAAGGTGGATAAAATATAGAGCAATACTGTGCAAATAGCTAATCAGTTCACTATAGTATATTTTGAGATCACATGAAAAAAAATCTAATTATCAATTCACTGTGATATTTTTGGAAAACACTTTGCAACATATTCAACATATGACAGCAATGTTTTTACTGTAGGAATTTGGAGTATTTGGATGGCAAGCTTGTGTAAAATGTCTCTTTGGATCACTAAATACATAGCACATATTGAATCTTTATAAAATAAACAGATCAACTAATCCATTAAATTCGTGAAATACACTCTCTTATGTAGTTACTTTTAGTATGACTAAGTTGTTTTTACTGTAGAAATTTGGAGTAATGGGATGGCAATATGCTGTTAAATGTGTATTCAATTCACTATATATCACTACTTGAAGCTCTATAATAGTCTGAAATAGTTGCATGAAACAGTAATTTCGCATAAGTGGCGGTATTCCTAACGGACCTGCTAAAGCCACAAGCTACAGGAACCGCTGTGGCTGTGGTTAGATATCTAGACACAACTCATAATTTTAACTAATCATCCCATCGTAAATATCTTAGCCAGGTTAGCGCCTGGCCTGTATAAGAAAGCTAGCCAGCCTAACTAAAATATCGTAGCCAGCAAACTGAAAGTAACGTTTACTTGGAACTCTGCTGAATATTGGTATCTTATAGGTTAGTTAGACTTAAGATAACCGTGTAGCTGTCCTAATATTCATGAATATTATCCTATGAGAGCTATCTATGCAGTTAACACTAGCTTACTATATTACTAGCTAGCATTAGCTGAACAGTTATATATAGTTAAGGTAACAACCGCAGCCGCATATATCTGAACTAACCTTGTTCAGATGACATTGTTGTGTTAAACAGGTCACACACGATGTCAAGTTTATGGTTAGTTAGCTATTTTTATTACATTACTGTTATAGAAGCACCAAACCAAAATAATTTTTAGCTGGGTGGCTAACTGTTTATTGTTATGCTAACTGGGCGTTTTCACAGATGTGCCTTTACTCATACCAGGTGAGAAACAGCTGCTCACTAAGACTTTGACCTTTTGAGTGTTTCGCATTTTCCTATGGTATTGGTGAGGTGGCGATGGATCAGAGCTTCACAACATTATTGTGCTGTTAAGTGTCTATGTTTGCATGTGTGTGCTGACTGACACAAGCTCCTGAGCTCTGCATGTGGCCTGCCTGGCAGGATGTCGTGTGTGAGGATGGCTTGGAGGACTACTATGCACAATCCTCTTTGGCTGACTGGATCCAGCACGTGCTCAACCACCTGAATTCATCACCTGGGTCCTTTGAGTCAGACACTGATGACATCACTTCCACGCGGAATTACTGTGTGACCACAGTGGAGACGCTGCTACAGGAGCTTGTAGAGCTCATTTTCACACAGGTACAGACACAGATGACACCAATAATAAACACTGATCACATATGTACTATTTAACCCTTTAAAGTCAAGTGAAAGTACGGACAAATGAAATTCACACACCTGTTGGATGATCTGAAAATGAGTGCTCTCACTGAAAATGAGTGCTCTCACACAGTACCTGTGTGCCTCTCCCTGAGCTTCCCAGACTAGCAGTACCTGTGTGCCTCTTCCCGAGCGTCCCAGAGTAACAGTAGCTGTGCGCCTCTTCCCGAGTGTCCCAGAGTAACAGTAGCTGTGCGCCTCTCCCTGAGCGTCCCAGAGTAACAGTAGCTATGCGCCTCTCCCCGAGCATCCCAGAGAAACAGTAGCTATGCGTCTCTCTTCGAGCGTCCCAGAGTAACAGTAGCTGTGCACCTCTCCCCATTCTACATGGGCAGAATGCTCTGGTATGAATGAATCAATGAATGAATGAATGCGTGCTCTGGTAGTAAACAAGCTATACACACTACATGGTGTGATGAACCAGATGCTGTACTGCTAATTTTAGGACAATATATGGTAATTGGAATTATCTGTTAATCTGTGTTGAATAAATGGACTGGCTAATCTCACCTCCAGATTGCTTTACTATTAGTCACAAATACTTCCTGTTACAAAGTTTTTAAATGTGGTAGTGCTGTGGAAGACCAACACGCTTGCTGTAGAGTAAAATTACAAAATAAAAGCCACAGCAAATGTGATAAAGTGATGGCCCCTATTGTTCAATGTATGTGTGTGTACTTGTGTGTGTGTACATATCTGCGTGCGTGCACGCATGTGTGTGTGCATATGTGTGTGTGTGACAGGAACCAGCTGTGTTGTGGGAAACACTACTGCAGAGAGGTAGAGGGGCAAGAGGCACGTTGTTAATTTGTTAGATGTTTAGATGGTTGTGATTCATATTGTGTCTCGCTCTCGCTCTCTTTCTCTCAGTGCTGCACTCTATCTGGTTAAAGTGTTGAGGGGTGTGGTGAAGGAAACGGATGCAGCACACTCCTGCCACACAGGTGTAGTATAACACATCCACACACTGCTCCTGTGTGTGTGTGTGAGTGTGTGTGAGTGTGTGTGTGTGTGTGTAGTATAGCACCAACACACTGCTCCTTTGACTAATGGTGTGTTCTGTTTAGACTGGTGAGAGGTTGGTAGTTTTGTTGTTGTGCATGTGTGTGTATGTATGTGAGTGTGTTCTGTTCAGGCTGGTGAGATGAAGGTGATTTTATTGTTGTGTATGTATGCAGGAGAGGATCATGGGTAAGGTGGACGTAGCCAGAGTAACTTCCTGTTTCAGAAACGCCTCGTGTCCTTGTGTCACGTCCACAGACCGGAGCGTTCCCCGTTTCCCGGGCAACCTAGTTATTTCTGGGTTTATGTCAGTTTCTGTGGTTATCTGTCTCCTCCCCTTAGTCTCCAGCTGTTTTGAGTTTGTCCCTAATTGTAATGTTATAAAAACCCCATCCCTACGTATCCTGTTTGTTGGTCATTGGCTTAGTGTGGCTCGCATGGTTTCTGGTCAGTTCTCGTTTGGTCGCTATCATTGCATTTCTAGTCCGATCTCATTGTTTGGTTACTCTTGCTGCATGTTGCTTTCCTTGTTTAGTTCTGTATCTTCGTGCTCAATATTGTTTGTTCATCTTATATAGCCTAGTTCTGTGTTCCCGTTTGTCTGTCTTTATGCTCACCGTTATCTTATATTATTGTTGTTCTGTTAGTCTTTCTCTAATGTTTTATTCCCTCATTGCCCATTTCTCGCCATCACCCTGTTATCATCTTATTTTTCTGTTAGTCTGTTTGTTCTTCATTCTATTCTATATTGTTAGTCTGTGTTGATTATTATTAAATGTATTATTTGTTTATTCTAGTCAATCAGTTTGGTTTGTTATGGCGTCGTCACTTCGCACGTGTGTTCGCTCTCCACCCCCTCCCGCGTTACACCTTGATGACTCGCCGAAAAAGCCCCCTCACAGGAGACATGTTCATCGACCTCTTCAACAGATTCCCTGTGAGAGAAAACACACACACCACTTTCACAAACAGCCTCACATACAAAGGGGTACCACACACAGACATATAAATTCAGCACATACTCAAAACATGCAAAAACACACATTTGTTCATATTTGGTACCTACAGAATTGAATCTATTCTGGTCTTATTGTTGAGTTACTGTAATATAATAACATTCTTGTTCTCCACCTGCATCTGCTGGTGATGGCGCTTTTAGAATAATGTTACACAACAGGGTTAATGCTTTACATAACAGTAGTGTAGTGGGTTAGCCACCTTAGCCAGTGCTGAACAGTGCTGTTGAAATGTGAGTTCTCACGAATGCCTTTATACTAAAGAATATGTGTGGTTTATGCAGTAAATAAGTTCATTGGTGAAAAAAGTACTAATCCCTTTCCCTTTTGATTTCATTGCATGGGACAGCTAGTCTATTTAATGTTTTCAGGGGAGAGTTTTACTAAAGTTTGGAGTGTGAGGGAAAATGAGAAAATAATTAGATAGTTCATCTAATCACTAGTGGACAATAGTAGAAACACATTATCCTGAGTACACAAGAGAACCTAGCCTTCATAATCATTATAAATAGTTGTGCAGATGAAAACGAACTCACCTTACCTACAAGGCAGTAGTTAAGAGGTAGGGGGCTCTACAAGAAGAAAATCTGACATTCTTCCATCAGTGCTTATAAATGGAATGTAATACATTTTCAGTGCAAAAATACACCTGCCTGTAAATATTTTACAAAACCTCTCTAGCTTTGTCTGATCATAATTAAAATATACTGTATTTGGAAACAAAGGTAAGACAACAGTGGTAAAACATTCAGTGATTAGAAGTTCATCATAATGAATTGCTGGCTGATAACATTACCCAAAAAGTTGGGTGTTTTGTTTTTTAAATAAACATCCTGCTGTGACACAGCTCACAGGTGATGGTACTAATCCTCCCCAGAAAGCAAGACTTAGAGAATGTATGTGTCCAAGTTGAAACCTAAGAGATGATTGCCCCTTTTCTATATTTATTTCTACTCCATAAAAAAAAAATCTGTTTTACACAGACCAAGGTGTCATGTTCCCTTCAATAGTTGTTACAAAGGCACTTTTGATCATTTTAAGAAAGAAATGTTGATATGGAAATATGTAAATACTGTTTGCATTAGTGATAAAAGTGGGATTGATTATTTTATCACCTAATTAGTGTGTGTGTGTGTTTGTAAAAGCTGATATCTATCCATAAAGCATCCTTGAGTCTGAGAAATATATATAAATGTATATATTATTATGTAACTAATAAGAAGAAGAGGAAGAGGGAGGAGGAGGAGGAGGAAGAGTCTACTCTGATGTGCAGGATCCCCTCCAGTAGAACTTCATGTAGGAGACGTTCTACTGTACAATGTACAATCAGTGTAGATGGACCACACACAGGTGATGTATTTTCTATTTATTAAGTTACTTAAAACAATAGGAACGGTTCATATTACTGGTCAGTAAATGCATTTATTATTCAAAACAGTGAGTTTCACTATATTTTGATTGTCTTAATACTGAAGTATACAGTTCAAACTAATGAAAATACAAAACAGCAGATTATAATAAATACTCACCTTTTACTGGAGCCAAAGTCATGTCGGTGTCTGTGTTCTTTCCTAAAACGACAGCAGACTTATAAGCAACCAAAAATCATACAGATAGAAACATAAAGAAAATAAAATCTTGCTATTTGATTTACACATGAGGTTACCTGAGAGTATCCTGAACATGACTGTGCTCAGGCAGGTTAAAGTCTTACCTTCTACGGTGACCCTAAAGGTGAATACAATCTCCTTATTCCTGATGTCCCATATGATGTAAACGCCACTGTCAGACTCTTTCAGCTGCAGACTGGAACTGAATGACAATTTCTGTTCATACTCAGAGACACACTGACCTGACTGCGTTTGGACTGATCATGTCTGTTATTAAGCGCAGTGAGTAAACATCCACAGTGTTGGCCAGAAAAGGTCAGTGCACATTTAGATTTAAAAATGTACACCCAGGGGCCTGTTTCAGAAAGTGGGTTTAGTGAAAACTGTGAAAATCACACAGAATATGGAGCAGTCCCCATTTATTGGATGTAAAAGTAAAAGATGTCAAAAACAGATGTCTGTCTTAGAAAAGCAATGTTAATCACCTCAAAAATGATGGACGTGCTAATAGCAGTTTTCCTGCATGCACTGCCTTTAGCAGAATGCGTGCCAACAGTTTGGAGTTACTCATCCATGCAGTCTGTACTTCACATGTGGACTTGCTATCCAAATGCATCATTTTTTTCTTTCTTTTTTCCATTTTCATTCGATAAAGCTGTGATTGCATATGAGGTAATGTAAGCCAACAAAATTAGTCATTTCCAGCACAATCTTGGCCGATGGAATGTTTGCTGAGCGAATATCTGACAACAGTTAACCAGGCTTGAATATCTTTACAGTTAACCAGGTCTTCCTTGCACTTGGTCAGCTTCTCTAACTGCACAGTATTGGCTTTCAAAGTGTTCTTCCAGTATATCATATAACAAATTGCACATTAATGTTTATTTTGTGTGTGGTTCCTTCTTCAGTGTCCAGGCTGTCCTGTTTTAAGAAGTTTGCTTATTTCAGCAACATCGTTAAGGTTTTACACACTGGAACATTTTTACAGCATATTTTTATTCATATACAGTATAAGTAACATCTATTTAACTCATATGTGCACCAACTACACCCCCCACCACCAACAACACCACCACTGTTAGAAAAAAAAGAAAAACCTGCACTTCCTCTTACCCTTCTCTCTCTCTAGCATGCCCTGCTTACTGGACAAATGGGTCTTTCTAGTAAAATTGATCAGTCAGGGACAGGTGTCCCAACCGCAGCTTCAGTTTGAGCAGTAGCTCAGTGTTTACTGCTGGTTCACGGACGCGATAACATAAATATGCGCCACAACCTGGACTCCCACAGAGACACATTCAATAACACGGACAGACACATGTGTGCACACTCACTGAGTCAAAACGTACTTTCACCTTTGGCCTGAAGATGAATCCCTGCGGTCAAGAACAAAATCTAAAACTCAAACAAAACGCTATGACTAACAATGATGGCATAATTTCATTTTAATAGCAAAATACTATTATTGTATAAATGCATAAATGTTGCAATTTTCTATCTACGGATGAGCGACAGGTAAAATGACATCTGTGAGATTAATTTCAAATGAATTTAAGTTAACCTAAGGTAATGGAGTACTTAATAAAAATCTTTGCCATCTAAGATTGCTGAAAGTGCAAAGAATAGTCTCTTCCACATAGCTCTAACTGGTGTTTCTGATCTTTCTTCCGAGTCGGGTAGGCCAACAACAGGCTGTGTAAACATTGTTTTTTTCTTTTGTTTTGTTTATAATTCCACTCATAATGTTACATCCTATTTTAACAGAAATTATTCAAGAGAAATAAAACCTCGTATATTTCATTTATTCAATTCTTGTATGCACTCTCAAAGGTTCTAAAGTTGCCTGAGATACCGAGTTTTTGTGTAATTGATCATTATTACGTAGTAAACTAAGTCACGCAACAATATGATATGTGCTAAGCATTTAAACCAAAACACTAAACAATCTTCATTCTTGTCGGTGGCTTTATCGATAACAAACCAAGCTGAAAGCTACAGTGAAAGGTACGTGCACTAAAAAGTACTGCACTAAATGTGTTCAGATTGTATACATTTTAAATCCTTCATCATAAATATTTAATCCAATACATTTTGACGTGTAATTTGGCTACCACCCATACCGAATGTTCTATAAAGTAAACAGAGTCATAATGCAGTTACTTTGAAATTCAAAATATTCCTGCCCATACAAGAAACAAAAATTAGTGTAGATTCTGTAAACCTTTCCATGTGCAGTTCCTTTATACTCCACCGTTAGGGAGCGAGCATTATTAGATTAAGCGCGTTAATGTCGTGCCAGTCTGATCATTTAGAAACAACCAAATGCGACGCAAAAGGAGGAGTTTTTGGCAACTGTCAAACCCCATCCTGGACAGCTATCGCCTTTTCATCTGCCTCTGCACGCACATTACTTTTGTTCAAAGACTGCGTCTTTTAATTAATCTATTTCGCTGTGCAAAATAAGTCGGTTAGATAATTATTTGTTGTTGATGCGGAGAAGCTTTGGAACAATGCTGTGCTGGCTATCTGCACTTTGTTAGCTAGCTAGCTATAGCGGGCGGTAGATTCTCTGTTATTTGTTATTATTATTTATTGTCATTTTGTTAGCTAGCTAGCTATAGTGGGCGGTAGATTCTCTGTTATTTGTTATCATTATTTATTTTTATTTTGTTAGCTAGATAGCCATAGCAGGTGGTAGATTCTCGATTATTTGTTATTATTATTTATTGTAATTGTGTTAGCTAGTTAGCTATAGTGGAGGGTAGATTCTCTATTATTTGACTGAATGCCTTCCTGTGGAGCCAAAATTGAATCACATATGCATAAAAGATATCAGACGCAGGATGTTGAGGCACTTTCTCTTACTTAATCCTGACAAAACAGAGGTGCATTTATTAGGCCCAGAGACAGCTAGGTCCTTGCTCTCTAATTACTCAGTGAACCTCAATGATCTCCCAATCACATCTTCTCTGTTAAAGATCTTAAAGTTATGGATCCCAGTCTCTCGTTCGAAGCTCATGTAAATAATATTTCCAGGACCGCCTTTCTCCACCTCAGGAACATGTCAAAGATTAGGAACATGCTCTCCTCACAAGATGCACAAAAACTAGTCCATGCATTTACCACTTCCAGATTAGACTACTGTAATGGTTTACTATCTGTCTGTACCGTTAAGTGCCTAAACAAGCTTCAGCTAGTTCAAAATGCAGCAGCCAGAGTTCTTACTAGAACTAGAAAATTTGATCACATCACTCCTATCTTTGCTACTTTATATTGGCTCCCAGTAAAACTTCATGTTGATTATAAAACACTTGTAATGAACTACAAAGCACTGAATGGTTATGCCACACAGTACCTAGAGAACTCCTAGTGCATTACGATCCATATCTGCTTAGATCAAAAGGTGCAGGCTCTTTACTAATACCAAGAATAAGAAAATCTACCACAGGCGGCAGAGCCTTTTCCAATAAAGCTCGCACACTAGAATAACCTTTCTGTAAAGGTTCAAGACTCAGTCAGGTATTTTATTAACTACTTCCCCCACAAACATGTCAAGGAAGTCCCAGGAAAGGTGCAGGACAAGGACAGTGAGGTGAACTCCACATTTTACACCAGGCCAGAAGTGGGTGAGGTCCTCTACCAGGACCTGGAGAGCCTAACGTCAGACCGCCAGTATGACTCCAAGGTCGAAGCTTCCCGGCACCAGCAAGACCTCAGCTGCCACAATCCGCTGCTCATCAGGAGGGTGACCTTACATAAGGTAGAGAGCAGAGCTGCATGCCCAGCTCTGCCTGCCCCCTCCCTGATGCCGCAGCGCAACCGTGTGCCCCAGGTGTGGAAGACTGAGGAAAAAACCAAGAGGCAGGACAAGTGCCAGGCTGGCCAGGCTGCCTCTACTCCCCCTGGAGCCAAAGACACATCAGTTGTGAAGGTTTATTTCTCTCTGTTGTTAATAGGGAGAAGGAACTGTGGGCTTGACCAGGTGGGACAACAGACAGGTGAGCATAGGATCAATGGGTTAAAAAAATGACTTCTTTTGACATTTACTTCACCCTAGAATACTAGAGTATTGAGTTAATTGAGTTATTTGGTTCTGTGTATCATATAGCATTTCATCAGATAAACTAGAAAATGTATTAAACGATGGCAGCCCTAAGGATATTTGAGAATGGAGTCTGCAAAAACTGCAGCAATGAATGTACGAAAGAGATTACATATAAAACTCCTAAATTAACCTTATATTTCATAAGTAGTGAAAAAACAGTCAGTCAGTCATTTTAGGCAATAGTCCTGTTCAGATTTGTTTTATTTGTCTTGTATCTCAGCTCCTGCACCTGTGCATGTGAAATAAACCAGGGTCAGTGCCTTGCATCCTCTGGAAGCAACAGAAACCTTCAGTGCCATGGTTGCACACTTGATCTCCAAAGCTGATTTTAAAGACTGCATAGACCTACAGATCGTTATGTAAATGACCACAATACAATAAGAAAATAAGTAAGTAATAGATAAGTAAGTAATAGTAAGTAATAACTGTCTCTAAGCCCCATTAACCACATTAGTACTTTAATACTGATTTCAGAACAAATAAATAAATAAATAAATAAATAATAGTACAGTAGAAATTGCCCAATCTTGCAGTTGTGAAAGTCAAAGGCTGTCACTCTTTGGTGGTAGTGGAAGTGATTTGGCATTATGGGAAAAGTCATAGATATAGTAATCATACGTTCTCTGTATGAGTGAGCATTTAAACCCCATTAAAAGTAGGACTTCAATATAAATATATTTTTAAAAACTGCCACAGCAGAGTTTTTTCAAATTTGATCTGATAGCCAAGTGCCACCGCTGTTTTTTTCAGTGTGATTTTTCAGCACTGGAGATCCCCTTGGTCTGCATATGTGGAATATTGCACTAGTGGTAAGTCCTGTTGTAGCTGGCAGTCAAGCTGTATGATAAACCTCTGAGAAACACTACATAGGAATATCATTTTGAGCAGTGCTTATTAAGCTACTTTAATATATTATTAATAGTGTTGATGCTGAGGTTTTCTGTTTCACAAAGAGGGTTTGGCTGACTGGGCTCACTGCACAACACCGGGTATTTGCTATTTATTTGATGGGCTATTTATTTTTATCTGATGGATGAGCAGCCAAGACAAAATGATGATGTACCTGTAATCCTTAATCAAAACCTGCACAAAGAAAAATGTTTTTAAGATCCAGATTTAAATAATCGCACATAATATGGAGCAGTCACCATTTATAGGATGTAAAAGTAAAAGATGTCAAAAACAGATGTCTGTCTTAGAAAAGCAATGTTAATCACCTCAAAAACGATGGACGTGCTAATAGCAGTTTTCCTGCACGCACTGCCTTTAGCAGAATGCGTGCCAACAGTTTGGACTTACTCATCCATGCAGTCTGTACTTCACATGTGGACTTGCTATCCAAATGCATCATTTTTTCTTTCTGTTTCAATTTTCATTTGATAAAGCTGTGATTGCATATGAGGTCATGTAAACCTAAACATTTCTAATTTGCAGGACAACCTCGGCCAATTGAATGTTTGCTGTCTAACACTGAAGCTTGAATATATGACAACAATTTACCAGGCTTGAATATCTCTACAGTTAACCGGACATTGAGAGCGCTTCCAAACACACACGGCCTTGACAGACACACACGCCTGCTCCCTGCTTTCATAGACCCAGTCAGTGCAAACACAAGGAAATAAAGGTAGAGGCATATCGGAATAGCAGCAAATTAATAAGAACAACAGGTGTCTTTGTAACACATTTCAAGTAGAAACTAGTACTATGTAAATTATCATATGTCAGGTTTGTGTTGGTCAAGAGCATGTGCCATAATCAGTTTGTCCGTCTGCTTATGCTGTGGTATCTAGAATGTCTCACAGTCATTAGAAAAATAAGTGCCAGAATCCTTTATCGTTTTATTTGAAAGTATGTGATCTGAAATAAATCATCTAATTGTAGGTATTTCGCTCAAAACTAGAGTTCTATTATATAGAATGTCATTAGGTTGAATGGGAATGTAAAATAGTAGCTAGTGGGACCTCTGTGTTCCGTCCCACTCAATGAAGCACACCAGGTTGTGGATAAAAGGGGTTTCCTTTTATTTTCCACACTATAACAAGTTCAGCAACCACATTTAATTTCACTGAGGGCTCAGCTAGCAAGCCCACAGGAGGTATGTCTTGCTCTGCCATGCACCTCCCAGTAAATGTTACAACTTCTTTCATAATAACAATATAATAAAATATATAAATTAAAGGAAGCTGTTGTCATATAGTGTAGTCATTTGATTATAAATAATAATCTCATAATAATCTTATCTGCATATTCTTATACATTTACAGAGTAACATTCACTCATATACTCAAATTCCATATCATACATAGAAAACGTCCATCTCATCCATTGTAGTTTTTTTTCCTGATCAATAATAGAAAAAAAAAAAAATGAACAGCACCCAGCGATGAAGCTCAATTATTTCAAGCTAACTATAAAACAGCTTAAATCAGCATTTGCTTGCAGCTAGAACACAAAATGTTCAGATTAATGCATCTGAGTTAAAAATTAAACACAATGAAATCAAATTAAATTGACTCACCTGCAACAAGCTCAGCAATCACATTTAATTTTACTGAGTGGTCAGCTAGCTGGCCTATACAAAACAGGCTATTGTTAGAAATTCTGCACATGTAATTCACTTAGCTTCACATCTCACACTGCTTATAATTATAAGATAACGTATCCACATTTGTAATAATGTGATGAAATCTGCCAACAATAGTGAGACTGAGCATATTAAATAATAAGACAAACTGATCACTTAGTCCACATATTTCTAAATGAGAAGAAAAGTTCTTACAAACAATATAAAGCACACAATTATATATGGGAAAACAGTTACATTTGTCATTAAGAGAAGCATTACTTTATAGATAGAAAGCACTACGTATTACACAAATGTCATAACTGACCTAATATTAATAGTTCAACAGTCTTCCTCTGTCTATTATGCACACTGTACACATGTTAAATATCTGCCTTGCTGTTACAATGAAATGACTTCCGGCACCCTGAAAATTGTTTTACACACGCAGCTGTAACGAGGTGGCCTGAGTACCGAGGAGGGGGGGGGCAGGATGCACAGACTCAATCGACATGGACGAACATTTATTACATACAACATAACGGCACTCACATATAACATGAACATGAATACGTTTAACAATAACGAGACTAATCTTGACATCCACAGGCTACACCAACAATAATCAACAATACTGTACACACTAACAAGGGTTTAAATACACAAACAAGATGAGGTACAGGTGTGTGCAGGCATGGCCATAAACATATACTCCCAAGTCACGTGGCGGGCCAAACCCTGTGACTCGCGGGAGGCGAACGTTCTGTGACAGCAGCCACACTCATACACACACAAGCATAGTGCAACTCTGTGTTTACGCATCAATGATTGAATGTGCAAGTGCATGTATATGCAAGTTTAAATTATTATGCACAAATGTAAGTAGTAGGCTATTTATGGGAAAATGTTTCATATGTATGTGCAAGTACAGTTTCCCTGATTTCTCTTTAAACGGGCCCTCATAGTTCAGCAGTAATGAGGCTAGTTAGATTTTGCTCAGAATTAAGTACACTTTGGAATGTTATATGTATCACAGTCTCTGGTGGTGAGCCATACATGGTTAATCAATCCAGACTGAGGAACCTGTTAGAGTCGCTGCATTAATGACATATCTGTTTGCATTGTCAGTTGTTGCTATGGCAGCAATTAAATTAGGAAATTCAAAGAAAAACAACTCATCTACACCCTTGGAACTTTAGAACCCCATATGTCCCGTGTCATAATGTCACACATGAGGGGAATCCCATGAACACCTTTACAGATCAGTCTGTGGAAAGACACTGAAGAGGACAGATCAAACAATGAGGCATTTCTGGAGCTGGTGTGCTGGAGGCATCGAGAATCAATATATAGACACAAAGGAGGTGGAATCCAGGAGAGATCTAATAAAGAAAACAAAAAAAGTAAAGCAGAAGTGGAATCTAAAAAAATTGAAGATAGAGTGGAAAAAACGTCCTACAGTTGGTATGGATATTTGATTATTTTTTTCTGCTTTTTGGGCTTGCCTTTCTAAAAGGATTAATTTAAATCTCATGTATAAAAAAACACAGTAAACTAAATAATCTTTACAATAAGGGACAAAAACGGACTTATTGAAAATGCTTTTATCCTCTGATCAGCAGTGACTAAAACTCTCATTTAAAATATGCAACACCACTTAGTGCACTATAAGTGCATTATTAATCTATTACAAGATTTTAGGCTCTTGTCAGGCTGTATGTAGTACATACAATATGTGTTCTATATATATCCAGAAATAATGATACTTGCTCTGGCAGATTTAAAGATGGCCCATGAACGGACTGTGGCAGCATGTCTGAGTGAAGTGACTGATGGATATGACCTGCACAGATCAGCCAGGACCAAGTAGAGGCACTCTGTGGCACCTGCTTCACCAGCCCTGAAAAGGGTCAACAAAGACACCAAACCAGGTGTGGATACAAAGCAGTCAGTCATCTTCCCTCTAGGGCCAAGAGAACATGAGTGGCTTGTGAAGTGTGCTGCAGGACAGCAGGATCAAATCTGTCAACTTCTGCTCCAGGACATCAAGCTGGCAGAGAAGAGAAACTTCATTTCTGGCTTCACAGTACTTCACTGGGCTGCTAAACAAGGAAACAGTGAAATGGTGCGCAAGATCCTTCTTCTTTCACAGCAAGGTGGGCCAGGGGTTGACGTTAACACCAAGAGCTACGACGGCTACATCCCACTACACATCGCTGCTATTCACAGCCACGAATCAGTCCTGAGTGTTCTGGTGCGTGATCATGGTGCCAACTGCAACATACGTGACAACAGTGGCAAAAAGCCCTATCACTACTTACACAAGGGTGCCTCACCCAAGGTGAGAGAGATGCTTGGAGACCCTCACGCTGCGGATTACAAGCCCTCAAGCCATGAGCAGCACTTTTCCAATCCATCCAAAGGGTTCAGCACTTTGAGTAAACTATTTCAGTCCAAGTGCAGAAAAATACTCAGATGCGGATCAAGATTCCACTCAGGCTTGAAGCAGCTTGACCAGCCTTGACCAAGATGAGGACAGGATAGACTATACATTAATTTCCAGAATGTTTCCATACAATGAATTTCCCAAATTAAATAGCATATCCTCAAACAAACATTTTCTCTAATTTCTTTCACTCCTGATTTTGAATCTGTGATCAAAACCTTAAGCTTTGAAATAAATCATTTGCACATACATGTTTGAAATATTGCATAGTCATATCTGCCTTGAACCATTATCTGTTTTCTTTGAATATTCTCTAATGTTTTGTCTTTGAGTAATGAAATGTTTTTGAGGTATTTCATCAGCTGTGTAAGCAAAGTGCTTCTGAATTAGTAGTAGGAGAAGCCAGATAATATATGAAAAATGAGTAGTGTGCTTTATATTGTTTGTAAGAACTCCTTTGTATTTATAAATGTGCTCAGGTGAAATTGAAGAATTTTGTACTTAGAATAACATCTTATTTTATGTTTGTCAGATACCCAGTTTGTTAGTCTGTCTAAACTCGATTCATTTGCTCTTCACTACTCAAGTCAACTTAAGGTCATCTTCTTTTGGCATTGGTAGAATTTGGATTAGTACTGTTTGGCCGACAGTAATCACCTGATTATATCACCTGATATAATGACCTAAATAACTGTTGCAGCTAGGATTAGTAAGCACAACATCCAAACAGTGTCACCTGAAGTCCAGGTTTACCATGCTCTGTGTTGTGGCCTTGACAGTATGCATAAGTGAACAGTACCATTAGGTGCACTAAGCCTAGTGGGTTAATTTGGCCTCCTGTTTCTCATGTGACGTTGGAGTGTGAGGTTGGCTGACTGACTCTCTCCGACGGGTCACATCAATCCAAACTTTCACTTTCATTGCACATCTGCCATCATTAGGTGCTGCACCGGGCCACATGAAACCCATCCAGGGGAGTAGGTGCCATGCACAAAGTCATACACACATACACACACACACATACAGTCTAAAGTTTATTCGATGTAGCAATTTTGTGTAAGTGCCATTGTCGACCTTAGTTCACATTTCTCTCTATAATAAATGACTGCAGCATGCAATGTGATAGATGAGGGCCAGGGTTACAGGTAGCCCCGCAGGCCCGACAGGGACTCATCACTGGGATCAAGCTCAATCTCCTGCCCTGTACACAACTCCAGTGGCCAGCCAAGATTTGCTCAACACAAAGCACACACAGCACCCAAGATTAGTATGATGAAATGTTTGACTGTGAAGGACAACACCTCCTTAATCAGCCCGTAATGTAGCATCAGCAAAACTCTACATCTAAGGGAAGAGAATAAAAGAAAAGAAAAAGAAAAAAGACAAAAGGTTATATACAGCAAACTTGAAGTGTTACCATCTGAACATGATGCACATATAACAAGTTTAAAAGCAGTTTGTGAGAATTTCAAATCACTTCTTCTCATGTCAAGCACCTTTGTGTTTGTTCTTTCCAGCAGGATGAATGTCATGTTTTCTGTTGGAGGCTGTTCACCTGTGACTCCTCTGTAAATCCCGAAAGAATAGGACTTAAGAATAATGTGAGGTCTTTCACTTCTGTAAAGGAAATACTATGTGCTTCAGTGATTCACATACATTCAGCAGTATCCTGTTCCCTAGGAAAAATGTTTATGTAAGCAAAGAACTTTAAGGGAGTGAGACCGTAGATCAGATAAGCAGGAAGATGTCTCTCGTTTTATTGCCTGCAATTGCTTTATTGCCTGCCATTGCTTTATTGCCTGCAATTAAGGGATGACAGTCAAGCAAGATTCTTACCCGCCGGCCTGAAAGAGATAAGCAACGCTTAAAGCTGAATGGTATATGAGCCATAGCAACAAGAGGCAGGAAGTCTGTGATTGGTCAAGGCATACAGTTAGAATTGTATATCAAGCAATGCTCTGTATGACTCGGGGCTTCTCTTGGTAGTGAGCCCCACACTCTGTGGAATCTTTCTTTTCTATTAAAAACCTTTTTTACTTATTATCCACATCTGACTCCCCGTTTCATTGAATTTCCACCACACTTCTCTCGTGCCAATCTCCTAGGTGTAGGTTCCGCTAGGTTTTGCTGTTATTCTTTATATCTATGAAATACTTGTTAGATAGAACTACATATATGCATTAGTTGGGGAAAACAGTACAGTCTTTGGTAAATGTAGCTTTAAAATTGTCATGTAGCTTATGCTAGGCATAAATCAAGCATTCACGTATATGCCAACCATTCATGAAAATATTCAACCATGTTCCTGCATTGACCAATGGAGCCCATGAGATAAAACTGGAAAACACAGCAGGCATCGATCTGCAAATCAATTCTTCTTTATATAAAATAGGATAAAGCATGCGTTTCCATTGGACTTCCTTTACATTTCCAAGGAGTCATCGCTACGGAAATGCATTTGTGGTTAATTATGTGCGCTTAATTGAAAACGTAGCAAAAGAAGAGCCTTTCTAAAGAATATACATAAAGCCCAAGAGAGAAAAAACAATTATTTATATCAAAGTTGGAGCTTGATTCACACTCCACACCCACTACAGTTGCCAGGAAGACCCATCGCCCTGCAAATACATAAAGCACATTCATCAAAATGACAACACAACCCGGTGCAAATTCAGAAAACTTACACAACTTCAGAAATGCTGCAAATCCAGTCACAACACAATGGAAGTTTGCCACAACAACAGAATGGCTGTTTGCAGAGGACACGGGGAGGAGATGGACTTCTGAGATCAGCGCCAAGTCTTTTGGAAGTGAAAAGTACGTTTTTTGGTTACCATGGTTTTATTATGATATACGTGATACAGAATGAAAGACCGACCTATTCGTGCATATTTATTTATGCTAGGCTGTAGGCAGCCTTAAAAATGATGATTAAAATCCAAAATACTTACAATTAGATTGTTATTTATTTGAAATCACATTTTGTATGCATGTAGCTATAAGCATCACACTTCAGATAAGATAAGAACAAGATAGTTGACCAGCATGAGCAATAACCAAACTGGTCGACCAGTATAATCAGATTTGACCAGTATGACCCTGCTGATTATACTGCTTGAATAGCTTGGTCAAGTTGTTTATGCTGCTGGACCCACTGTCCAGTTGGAAATTATAGCTAAACCATCAAACTTGAACCAAAACATAGCCTTTGCTGGTCTACCAGTTTAATCAGCTGGTTTAACTGCATAAGGTACATCTATTGCCTGGGTGTCCATCTTTTCAACTATCTTGACCATCATTGACCAGATTAGTTCATCTGACAGCAGCAAATTAGCTGGATTTTGTAGCTAGGGCTGTAGCATGCCTGTTACTGAGGTCCAGTTTACCATAGATATATACAAATCTAACAGTGCAAGCATAATAACAGAAAAGTAATAACCTAATTTAGGTATTTAAATAAAACATTATAATTCATGAAAGAGAATGTCCCCACAATTTGCACATTCTAAAGACATCACCTGTTCATTGCAGCATGTTTGGTCAGCGTAATCTCAAGAGAGAGATAGTATTTGCTAACCGTCAAAATGATTTATTGCCTGATTTGATTGATTAACTTGACAACGGTGGCCATAAACATCCTCTCAAGTCATGTGGTGGGACTCGGGCTTCAGCTCCGCCCTCCTCCTGGTCGTTGCAGTGCCCTTCGGTCCTCCTTGGCCCAGGCTAAACAGCCTCAGGCCTCCCCCAAGAAATTTCTGGGGGTGTTCCCATCCGCTTTCGGAGAAGACCCGGACAGCAGTCGCTGTCCTCTCCCCAATGCAGGGTGGGGGTGCCTACAGACCTCCTGCTAGGAAATCCGTTTTTTGCCGCGGAAGCTTGCATCCTGTGTATGTTGGTCATTCTGTAACGTGGTAGCCTAAGTGCCGAAGGGCTTGAAGCAGGATGCACAGACTTCCTCGACATGGACGAACATTTATTCCAACACAACATAAAGGACAAATGTGGCCCTCACGTGAAAACAAACAATGAACATGAGCACACTAAACGCTAATGATTTTTAACATTTAACATGATAATTAAACAAACAGTCAAGCCTCAATACATAGTTACAAACATGCTACACTAACAATGACCAACACACTGCCAGCTTGACATGAGTTTAAATACACAGACAAGACGAGGTACAGGTGTGTGCAGTCGTGGCCACAAACATCATCCCAAGTCATGAGGTGGGCCAAACCCCGTGACTCGCAGGAGACGAGCGTTCTGTGACACTTCAAAATAGTTTTATTGACTTTTTAAAAAATTATTTAATTGAGAAATAATCAAGTGATTAAAGTGAATAAAAGTTATGAGTCTTAAATGAGTACGTACCACCCAGTCTTTAATGTTCACTCTGCTCCGCTGCCAGTCATGTACTGATACTCAAACACGCATATGGGTCTCGGTTGTGTGTCTCTCTCTCTCTCACTCACCCACTTACTCACCCATCCCACTCTCTCCCATTGGCTGATTCTCTAAGAAGTCACACCTCCTCACAAGTCCTCCCCACTACCATGCAGTAAAAACTTTCTGACAAAATTGATATAAGGTGTCCTTCTGCCTAAAATCAAACTCCTCCAAGAGTCAGGACTAGGCCAGAAAGATCAAATTTTGCCACCTTTTCTTACTACCCAACCAACCGGTCTGACCAATCCTGTGCAGCGTGCAACTCCTCCCACAAAACCAGACCCTCATACCCGCTCATTCAAGTTTAGTTGTACCCCCGATGTTTGAGTAGGAATCATTGAAATAATTATTTAATAATGAAATAATGTGATTAAAGAAAATTTAAGTTTTCAGTCTCATACACCAGCTTTTCTCCACTTTCTCTGTCTGTTCAGTGTCCTCTCTGACACACACTCTGCAGTGAGAGGTCATTGATTGATTGATTCTCATTCTCTCTCTCTCTATCACACACACACACACACACACAGAGACACACTTCTCCCCAACACCTCTTCACATCTTATCTGCCATATGTACTCAAACAGGGCAATAAGCAAACTTTTCAGAAAACATCACAAAGTTTTCATTTTTTAATTTTTTTCTCTGATCTCTATAAGTTTTATCACACAAGGTTTTTGTCCGTTATCACACGTTGTACTCTTACCACTTTCAGTGCATTCCACAACTGAAAGAGGTGTTTGAGGGAGGGACGTAATTTACAACTTTTATCTGAAAACCATCTCTTTCCCCACCGATTTTTTCTTAAAGCCGTATATTCAGTACTTCACTCCTTTAGTTCACAGCCATAATTGTAAGCGATACATCTGAAAACTTTGCCAAGTCGTGCGAACGAACATGGACATGGATCAACCGTTATCCATTTTTTTAATAATTCTGTTCTATGTATTTCTATAGTTTCCGACATTCACTTTCTTGACTCTGAGGAGAGAATTGCCGACCAAGTTAATTTCTTATTTGTGAACTTTTATACATTTGTTTTGTTTACATTTTTTGTTACCTTTTATTTGCAGATATGAGGACACAAGCTGATGAAACAGTTCATATATTGAATGAGTTATTACAAGGTAATCTTTTCTAGAGTGCGTCTACCATATGTTAAAACTCCGCTTTATGTCTAAAAGGTTATGCAGTGCGTTAATTTGTCACACAGAGGCAGAGGGGGTGAATCCCTCTACCATCATCCACTATTCATCGAGCCCTCCGGTGGAGCTCACAAATATTTCACCTCGTACAACCGGCAACGTCTATAGAAACGTATACAGAGGTCACTGTAGCTTATAACATACATCTAAATATCTCTATGCCTATTCACGCTGTTCAACCACACTAACCTGTAGGCCACCATCTCCACGTAAGTATATTTTTAAAAGCATGTTTATTAATCACATTTATACTAGAATAATTGGATCCATTTTATTAAGATGGCTCTGACGACAGGGATAAGGAGCTGAGTCTGTTCGACTGGAAGGCTGAGCGGTCTAGACCTGAAATTAATTATGACACTAAGCCCCACCGAGTTAAATCATACAACGCATGATAAAGTATTTCAACCATTAGCTAAATAAATAGCTAGATACATGCCAGCCTTTTTAGTAGCTTATACTAATATGTTTTAACAGATAAAAAAGAACGTACCTGTTGAAAACATGTGAGCCATGCCCATGTTCATTCGGAGGTCTTGACAAAAGTTTTCAGATGTATCGCTTACAATTATAACTGTAAACTAAATAAGAAAAGAAGTGTAGGTGTAGAAATGAAATGGTTTTTGTACAAAAGCTGTAAATTACAATCCACCCCTCCCCAACACCACTCTCAGATGTGGAATGCACTGAAAAATGTTAAGGGCCCAAACTGTGATAACGGACAAGAACCTTGTGTGATAAAACTTATAAAGTAACCACATTTGTTTAGAAATCGCAGAAAAAATAAATACATGGAAACTTTATGATGTTTTCTGAAAGGTTTTCTTATTGCCCTGTTTGAGTACATCTGGCAAATAAGATGTGAAGAGGTGTTGGGGAGAGGTGTGTGTCTGTGTGTGCGTGTGCGCGCGTGAGAGAGAGAGAGTGAGAATCAACGATCCCTGACTGTAGAGTGTGTGTCAGAGAGGATACTAAACAACATAGAAAGTGGAGAAAAACTGGTGTAGTATGAGACTGAAAACTTAGATTTTCTGTAATCACAATAACACTTCTCAATTAAAGGAACCTCTTTTAAACAGGTCTGGTTGGTTGGGTACAAAGAAAAAAAGGCACCACAATTTTATCTTTCTGGGCTAGTTCTGACCCTGGGAGGGATTTGGTTTTGGGAGGGGGTTTCCTGCATGGTAGTGTTAGTGGGGGGGTGACTTCTTAGAAAATCAGCCAATGGGAGGAGAGTGGGATGGGTGATGGGCTATATATCAATTTTTTTCAGAAAGTATTTTCTGCATGATAGAGTGACGACTTTTGACAAGGTGTGACTTCTTAGAGAATCAGCCAATGGGAGGGAGTAGGATGGGTGAGTGAGTGATTGGGTGAGTGAGAGAGAGAGAGAGAGAGAGACACAACTGAGACCCATATGCATGTTTGATTATCAGTACATGACCGGCAGCTGAGCAGAGCAGACATCAAAGACTGGGTGGTACGTAATCGTTTAAGACTCGTAACTTTTATTAACTTTAATCACCTGAATATTTCACAATTCATTTTTTTTTTAAGTCAATAAAACAATTTTGAGGATCCCTCCTTGTGTTTTAATGTATTTTCATATAATATTTCTACATCATATAATAATTATATATATATATATATATATATATATATATATATATATATATATATTTTTTTTTTTTTTTTTTTTTTTTTTTTTTTTAATGTGGAGGGGGGCAAATCAAATCAAGCAATAAATTTTTTGACAGTTTGTAAATTCCATCTCTCTCTGCCAAACTTCTGTACAGTCTCCAAGAAGAAAACATAAAGGAACTCACTTACTCTAGTTAGTACACTGACAGCACATTATCAGACTATATTCACTATAACATTACATAATGAATTAACCTAGAACTCACTCACTCTAGTTAGTACACTGAGAGCACATTATTAGACTATATTCACTATTACATTACATAATGAACTAACCTATAACTCACTTACTCTAGTTAGTACACTGAGAGCACATTACCAGACTATATTCACCATTACATTACATAATGAACTAACCTATAACTCACTTACTCTAGTTAGTACACTGAGAGCACATTATCAGACTATATTCACTATAACATTACATAATGAATTAACCTAGAACTCACTCACTCTAGTTAGTACACTGAGAGCACATTATCAGACTATATTCACTATAACATTACATAATGAATTAACCTAGAACTCACTCACTCTAGTTAGTACACTGAGAGCACATTATCAGACTATATTCACCATTACATTACATAATGAACTAACCTATAACTCACTTACTCTAGTTAGTACACTGAGAGCACATTACCAGACTATATTCACCATTACATTACATAATGAACTAACCTAGAACTCACTCACTCTAGTTAGTACACTGAGAGCACATTATTAGACTATATTCACTATTACATTACATAATGAACTAACCTATAACTCACTTACTCTAGTTAGTACACTGAGAGCACATTACCAGACTATATTCACCATTACATTACATAATGAACTAACCTATAACTCACTTACTCTAGTTAGTACACTGAGAGCACATTACCAGACTATATTCACTATTACATTACATAATGAACTAACCTATAACTCACTTACTCTAGTTAGTACACTGAGAGCACATTACCAGACTATATTCACTATTACATTACATTACATAATGAACTAACCCATAACTTTTCCATAAAGGTTCACTTTCATCATATTAATCCTAAGACATCACAGCAAGTCAGCTGTAAATACTTAGCTAATAAATAATAAATCAATTACATTTACTTCTGTTGTGTCTACACTTACTAAAAGACGCACACAGCTCTTCACACGCCACAGACTAACAACAACACACTGCTCTCCACACAACAAAGACTAACTGGAAATTCAGACAGAACCCTCTTAACTTCTCCAGTACTGAACGTTGTTCTTCTTCAACCTGAACTGCGCTGAGCAGAACTGCGTCCTTCACATCATCAGTCTTTCATACATAACTTAGCCAGCTAGCTGCGGATCACAACACACAATAAACACACCTGAAAATGTCCTGCTGTGTAAACTAACTAGTATTTATGAACATGGGACACTGTGCAGCTGGAGCCACTGTTGAATTAGCTGTAGTCACCAGTGTGTAACACAGATGTTAACAAACAGCGCTGAAGGCACAAACGTGAGCTGGACACTGAAGGGCTGTAGGACACATGAACGCTAACTAGCTAATAGCAGAAAGCTAACTAGCCTGCTAGCTAAGTTCAATCTTTGGCAAACTCCACATCTAAAGACACATTTACCTTTACGTATGCACCTATGTTACAAAAACAACCTGTCATTATAATATTTAGGATAATTTCACTGAGTATCTGTTCAAAAATAGCTAACATTTCTTACCTGCGCGCTGAGTTGTCCTGTTGGACGCATCGTAAGCAGATATTACGCTGCCCTCACAGAGCTCCATGAAGTGAGAAACCTCACACTGTAAAGTGTCTGTTAATCATTTAAACTGAAACAACACGTTTCCTAAACTTTTTAGTTGGAATACAGTGTTGTATTTTTAAAGTTCAAAATCAAGACTTGAAGTTTCAGTTTTAAAAATGAGTTTATTTTCAAAATAATAAAACTATTTGGCCGGATGTGGCTCAATCTCAGGAAACATTGAAGCTATGGATTAACCATGAGGAACTATGGTGCCGCTGCAATACGCGCTATGGCCACTACATTTAGCTGACACTTTTATCCAAAGCGACTTACAGTTATGACTGATTACAGCTTGAGCAGTTGAGGGTTAAGGGCCTTGCTCAGGGGCCCAACAGTGACAACTGGTGGGGCTTTACCCAGCAACCTTCCAATTATAAGTCAAGTATCTTATCCACTGAGCTACCACTGCCACATGGTCATCTTGCACTCAGGACATACAGACTATTGGGAGTTGTGCACTAAGCGTTTGAGGCTTGTGTTTTAAGTGTGAGGAAATGCAGAATAAAAAGAGTTGAACTTAATACACATTATGGCCACTAGATGGAGACAGTATTCCTCTCTCGTCAACAATGAGAGCTTGTTGGCATCAGTGAAAGTGACTTTAGATAAAGTAGCTTGTAGGTTCTAAATTCTAAATTACAGCTAGAAACAACAACTTACAACCTTTACTGTGTCATAACACACACACACACACACACACACACACACACACACACACACACACACACACACACACACACACACACTAACTTTAATATAAAATATACACACTCCAGTCTATAAAAGTGCTATATACAATAAATATTGTACTTGTATACTTACTTACTATTTACCACTGCCTGATTAAAAAGATGCCCTCACACTCTCTCACACTCGTCTTCTATGTTGGCCACTCGGTCTTTCCTTTATCTCAGAACGGTGTCCATTAAACACTCAGTACTTCACTCCCATTCCAGTCTAACTCCTCCTTGTCAGGGAAACATAACGATATTGTGGGTGTTACCCCAGAATGGGTGGAGAGGTTCACTTCACTCTGGCCCCAGAGCTAAAATGCTAACAGCTCCCCTGAGGTGTTCAGCCCATGGTTCAGAGTCAAAAGATAACAACCAGACCTGCTGAACTGGTTTCTGGTAATGAAAACTGCTGTGGGCAAATTACAAACTGTTATTCAGAACTTGAACTGAAGCTAAATCCTAGGTGCTCATTCTTTGTACCCCTCCAATGTCTCTCTCTCTTTCTGTACCCCCCATGTCTCTCTCTCTCTCACACACACATGTGACAGCAGCACTACACCCTGATGGATCTCTCTCTGTCTCACACAGCACATGCTGATAGAAAGTGTTTCATTCTTTTTTGAACTCAAGCATCTAAACTGCTTTCTGGTGATGACAACTGGTTGTGTCTGAGTTCCAAACAGAACCTAAACAGAAAAATCCCCTGTAAGAATGAATACCTACACTGTTAGTGTAGTGACCTGAAGTGCTAAATGTGTAAGGGTTGGCACCAGGCTGAGGCTCCCGCCGGCCACCAGAGGGAGGCCTCGTGTCAGGAACACCACTAATCAGGCTCAACGCCCAACAGCTGGGGGTAGACCTTATATAAGCCCAGTGACCCACACATTCAGTGCTTGGTCTTTGCCAAAGTTCTGAGCCAAGCTCCTAGCTGGTACCTTCAGGTATTGAGGTCTGTGTGCCCTCATGCTACGCCTTACTTCTGTGCTGCGAGAGTGTTCGTGTTTTTACAC
The DNA here is from genome assembly GCF_041902795.1 of Electrophorus electricus. Classification (NCBI taxonomy): domain Eukaryota; kingdom Metazoa; phylum Chordata; class Actinopteri; order Gymnotiformes; family Gymnotidae; genus Electrophorus; species Electrophorus electricus. The sequence goes on along the minus strand of NC_137497.1, from coordinate 19,641,587 downwards.
GTCCCCTCCCCTCTCCAGTTTTCCCTCTTTTGCTAGACCTTGCTTCTGTGCTGCGAGGGTGTTCGTGTTTTTACACGTCCCCTCCCCTCTCCAGTTTTCCCCTCTCAAGTCTGTCTCTCTCCCGAGGCTTCCCTTAGCCATTCAAGTTCTTCCCTGTTTTCTGGTGTTGTTTGGGAAGTTTGTTTGGATTGTTTGGATTTGCCATGGCATCCTTTGTTCTCCCTTTTGCCATGCTCGGCATGGTGCTTCGTTTTTTCCTTTTGTTTTACCTGGTCCAAGACCGAACTGTTCTGCACACAGGCCCACCATTATTAAAGCCCAGTAGGCTGTTGGTGGCATCAGCTAGCCGAAGTGGGTTCGAGCCCGC
>NC_137497.1:19626220-19636220 GCF_041902795.1 Electrophorus electricus | reverse complement strand
GTATAAACACACACACACACGCACACAGAGGGAGATATGGTATAAACACACACAGAGGGAGCTATGGTATAACACACATACACAGAGGGAGATATTGTATAAACTTGCACACATAGGTAGATATGTTATAAACACACACACAGAGGGCGATTTGCTAATCGTAACAAGACAAGGCTTGTTCTTCTACTCTTGTGATGTAATGGCACTTAAAAATTCTCATACTGGCTTGGTTCTTTCTAAAGAGAAAAAAGGTGCAACCAGATTATTGTTCAGATAGAAACAGACAGTGTGTGTACAGGTGAACTCCAGTGAAGAAACAGAGAGTGTGTGTACAGGTGTATTTATAGTAATAACATTGCTTATTATGATGAGCTACAGTGATGAAAACTGCAGTAGTGAAACAAGAGATAAAGTGAGTGTTTTAACATAAATTAATGTTATCTGCTGTTCTGTAAACTCTGGACATCCTGATGAAGACAGAACCAGACATTCTTCCTGAAGACTTGCAGACTGAACCCAGTAAAGGTAACACTGTCCTCATGTTTCGTAGATATTGCTGTAATCTCGTGTGTTTCTCTCTGTTAGTAATTATGACCTTCAGTAAGATTCATAAAACCAACCATACGGCCAGATTCAGAAAACCAATCATGTAAACTTAAGGTCAAATTCACATGCCAGAATGCCTAGATCTGCAAGACTTATTAAAAGTCCACATTCCTGGAATACTGGATTTTAACCTTTCCTGTACAAATTGTTCGCTTTGCACTGCAACAAGACCAAACTCAAATAAGGAAAATATTCTTTATTAATTCTCATGAATCCAACAAGATATTTGATTGTGTGGACTATGAATCCACAGTGCCCCTTAGTGACTGTAAAAGGTTCTTCAACCTGAACTGTTCTGAGTCCCTCTTTATAAATGTATGTTAACTTTCCCTGTTTTTGAAAGGCTCTGAGCTCGAGCAGAGATGGAGTCCCAGTATGGTGAATGCAGTTTACCTATGAATTAACCTGTCATTGCTGTATTCGCATATTAACCTTTATACTTGCTATTATGTGATTACCTCTTCATTTCAAGTATAATAGACAGAGGAACACTATTTGATCTATTAATATGAGAACAGTTATAATATTTGTGTAACAATCATGCTTTCTCTTAATGAAAAATGTAACTGTTTCCTATATATAGTTATGAGCTTTATATTGGTGGTAAGAACTTTTTCTTTTCATTTAGAAATATGTGGACTAAGTGCTCAGGTGAAATTAGTGTGATAAAATTGTTCCCACCACAGACCTCTCTCGACGGAGACACACATTTATTAACGTAAAAAAGAAAAGATAAACAACACACGCTAAAGGCATTCACACGTAACATCCAGTACAACATGAACATCTACTGTGAACACACCTAACATTTAACATGAACAATGACCGACTGCAAACTACATACAAACAGGCATTTAAATACATACATAAATGAAACCAAGAACTGGGTGCAGGTGTGTGCTAAAAGGGGGCGTGGTTACAAACAAGTCAGCATGAACAGTTAACAGTGAGCCCACTGCACGCGGTGGGCCATACCACGTGATCAGAGGGAAGGGGAGCGTACCATGACAAGACGATTACCACCCAACCCCAAGTATCAATATATCAGTATGTGTTCCAGTTGTTTATTCCCCCTTTCTTTCCTTTTTACTATATTGAATTAATCGTGTCTTGTAAGCTAACTCGAGATAAATGCCTGACTGAATCAAAGCCTGAGATTGAGACAAAGAAACTATGAATATGCATGAACAGAGCTGTTGAGCCAATCCTTCCATGCTGCCCCCGAGATCAGTAGTTAAAAATCAATTCTCAGTATCAGACAGTCAGTTCAAACTCTACAAGAAGTAACTTAAAGGCTGCACCTCTCATGAGAAGAATTACATAATTATAACAGTGTTTTATTTTATATGTTTGTCTTAGACCCAGTCTGCAAATCTTTCTAAACTCATTTCATTTGCTCTTCACTACACCGTCAACTTAATCATCTTCTTTTTGTTGTTGGTAGAATTAGGATTTGTTCTGTTTGGCCAACCATAATTAGTTTTAATATAGCCAACCGCCAGCCTTAGGTTTAAAACAGTCTACATCACCCGCCTACAAGCTTGTGTGCTTCCTGAAATACCTTTCCTAAATCTCAGGAACTCTGGCGAAGTTCAGGGCTGTCCAAAAGATTCGGCCCAGCCCATTTTGCCATCTCGGAAAAACTTGGGTGATGAGCTAGGGTCACTGACAGTGACCACACTGACAGTGTGTGTGGTGTAAATTCATCCAGAATTCAGCCACTCCGAAGCTCTGCAAACTCTCCCTGAGCAGAGTGATCATCTGACCCTTGACTGACCTCGAAACACAAGATCATCTACTTCATTCACAGGATAAGCTCTGGGTGCCAGCCATGATCCGTCATTCACATAAATAATTCTATACAGATTTATTTTTCTCTCCTGTTAGCTCAGATAGTAACCTCAGGTCTAAGTTCCCGTTAGAATTCCCCAGATAGGTTGTCTTCCCTTTCAGACATTTTTACTCAATTCTCGCTAATTAATTAATTTAGCCATAGTAGCCTCTTGCCTAGTTAGCTTTAACTAAGTTGTGTGTGTAGGTCTGGGTCACTTGATTACTCAATCCACTTTATTGGAAGTCATTCTTCTCTGCTCATCTCATCACGGGACGCTCCCCCCCCCCACAAGTCACGTGGTACGGCCTGCCACGTGTGGGGGTTCACTCTTGTTTGTAGCCACAACCCTGTGATGGCACGCACCTGTGTAGGGTTTAACGTTGAGTGTTTGTCTGCCCATTTAAACCACCGTCAGTGCCTTAGGTCATTGTTTGTTAGCATAATGTTAGTATCCATGTCTGTGTAGCCCACGTTATTGTCTGTATAGCCTATGTTATCCTTAGCATTAAGTGTATTTATGTTCACTGTTAATGTTATGTGTGAGTGCCACCCTTCTCTTAAATATTTAATGTCATTAAATGTACAAAAGTCGAGGGAGTCTGTGCGTCCTGTTCCACGCCCTGCGGCATTCGGGCAAATGTCACACATCTTATTTAAATTTTTTTCTTTTTTTCCTTTTTTCTTTCTTCCCTCTTTCCCTTTTCATTTGTCCACAAGTCCGCTAAATATTTGTTTTATTCATTAATCAGTAAACTTCACATTTATTAATTAAGTTGGATATAATGGCAAGTATATTTGAAACAATGGCATTCGGTCCCTGCACAAAATCTGAACTAATTTAATTTGGTAATTAATTGGTAATAAATGATAATCTTTTCCCTACGTTCACTCCTCACTACATCACTCACACAGCACACTTCACCCAACACACTCACATTCACTCCTCACTACATCACTCACACAGCACACTTCACCCAACACACTCACATTCACTCCTCACTACATCACTCACACAGCACACTTCACCCAACACACTCACATTCACTCCTCTCTACATCACTCACACAGCACACTTCACCCAACACACTCACATTCACTCCTCACTACATCACTCACACAGCACACTTCACCCAACACACACATTCACTCCTCACTACATCACTCACACAGCACACTTCACCCAACACACTCACATTCACTCCTCACTACATCCCTCACACAGCACACTTCACCCAACACACTCACATTCACTCCTCACTACATCACTCACACAGCACACTTCACCCAGCACACTCACATTCACTCCTCACTACATCACTCACACAGCACACTTCACCCAACACACACATTCACTCCTCACTACATCACTCACACAGCACACTTCACCCAACACACACATTCACTCCTCACTACATCACTCACACAGCACACTTCACCCAACACACTCACATTCACTCCTCACTACATCACTCACACAGCACACTTCACCCAACACACTCACATTCACTCCTCACTACATCACTCACACAGCACACTTCACCCAACACACTCACATTCACTCCTCACTACATCACTCACACAGCACACTTCACCCAACACACTCACATTCACTCCTCTCTACATCACTCACACAGCACACTTCACCCAACACACTCACATTCACTCCTCACTACATCACTCACACAGCACACTTCACCCAACACACACATTCACTCCTCACTACATCACTCACACAGCACACTTCACCCAACACACTCACATTCACTCCTCACTACATCCCTCACACAGCACACTTCACCCAACACACTCACATTCACTCCTCACTACATCACTCACACAGCACACTTCACCCAACACACTCACATTCACTCCTCACTACATCACTCACACAGCACACTTCACCCAACACACTCACATTCACTCCTCACTACATCACTCACACAGCACACTTCACCCAACACACTCACATTCACTCCTCTCTACATCACTCACACAGCACACTTCACCCAACACACTCACATTCACTCCTCACTACATCACTCACACAGCACACTTCACCCAACACACACATTCACTCCTCACTACATCACTCACACAGCACACTTCACCCAACACACTCACATTCACTCCTCACTACATCACTCACACAGCACACTTCACCCAACACACTCACATTCACTCCTCACTACATCACTCACACAGCACACTTCACCCAACACACTCACATTCACTCCTCTCTACATCACTCACACAGCACACTTCACCCAACACACTCACATTCACTCCTCACTACATCACTCACACAGCACACTTCACCCAACACACACATTCACTCCTCACTACATCACTCACACAGCACACTTCACCCAACACACTCACATTCACTCCTCACTACATCCCTCACACAGCACACTTCACCCAACACACTCACATTCACTCCTCACTACATCACTCACACAGCACACTTCACCCAGCACACTCACATTCACTCCTCACTACATCACTCACACAGCACACTTCACCCAACACACACATTCACTCCTCACTACATCACTCACACAGCACACTTCACCCAACACACACATTCACTCCTCACTACATCACTCACACAGCACACTTCACCCAACACACTCACATTCACTCCTCACTACATCACTCACACAGCGCACTTCACCCAACACACTCACATTCACTCCTCACTACATCACTCACACAGCACACTTCACCCAACACACTCACATTCACTCCTCACTACATCACTCACACAGCACACTTCACCCAACACACTCACATTCACTCCTCTCTACATCACTCACACAGCACACTTCACCCAACACACTCACATTCACTCCTCACTACATCACTCACACAGCACACTTCACCCAACACACACATTCACTCCTCACTACATCACTCACACAGCACACTTCACCCAACACACTCACATTCACTCCTCACTACATCCCTCACACAGCACACTTCACCCAACACACTCACATTCACTCCTCACTACATCACTCACACAGCACACTTCACCCAGCACACTCACATTCACTCCTCACTACATCACTCACACAGCACACTTCACCCAACACACACATTCACTCCTCACTACATCACTCACACAGCACACTTCACCCAACACACTCACATTCACTCCTCACTACATCACTCACACAGCACACTTCACCCAACACACTCACATTCACTCCTCACTACATCACTCACACAGCACACTTCACCCAACACACTCACATTCACTCCTCACTACATCACTCACACAGCACACTTCACCCAACACACACATTCACTCCTCACTACATCACTCACACAGCACACTTCACCCAACACACACATTCACTCCTCACTACATCACTCACACAGCACACTTCACCCAACACACTCATTCACTCTTCACTACATCACTCACACAGCACACTTCACCCAGCACACTCACATTCACTCCTCACTACATCACTCACACAGCACACTTCACCCAACACACACATTCACTCCTCACTACATCACTCACACAGCACACTTCACCCAACACACACATTCACTCCTCACTACATCACTCACACAGCACACTTCACCCAACACACTCATTCACTCCTCTGTCTATTCCTGCACTGTGAACATAAACCATTGAACATGTTTGTGAACCTTCAGTAATCTGTAGTCTGTTGTCTGGATTCAGGATGGACAACATTTCAAAACTACTGCTGGACATTCTAGAAGAGCTGAAGATAGAGGACCTGAAGAGGTTCCAGTGGCATCTGACCAACAGTGTAGAAGATGACAAATGCATCCCAAAGTCCCATCTGGAGAATACAGACAGACTTGACACTGTGGACAAGATAGTGCAGAAATATGACCCAGATGGAGCTGTGGAGATCACACTGATCATCCTGAAGAAGATGAACCACAACCAACTGGCTGAGAGCCTGAGAATCAAACAAAGTGAATATAAAGCAGGTGAAATCATGTTCACTTTTTAAACTTAGTATTTCAGGATTTTATATGCTGATAGCATTTGGTTTTGTTTTGTTAGTGAACTCAATAGACAAAGAATGTAGTGGAAAACAATGCTTAGTTAATTTATACACAACGCACAGCCAGTGACATGGGCAGGGAGGGAGGGAGACGTGAGTGGTGAGGTCAAGAGTCTTTATTGCCCTGTGTGCTGAGGTCAAGAGTCTTTATTGCCCTGTGTGCTGAGGTCAAGAGTCTTTATTGCCCTGTGTGCTGAGGTCAAGAGTCTTTATTACCCTGTGTGCTGAGGATCAGAGTCTTTATTGCCCTGTGTGCTGAGGTCAGGCGTCTTTACTACCCTGTGTGCTGAGGTCAGGTGTCTTTATTACCCTGTGTGCTGAGGTCAGGTGTCTTTATTGCCCTGTGTGCTGAGGTCAGGTGTCTTTATTGCCCTGTGTGCTGAGGTTAAGAGTCTTTATTGCCCTGTGTGCTGAGGTCAGGTGTCTTTATTGCCCTGTGTGCTGAGGTCAAGAGTCTTTATTACCCTGTGTGCTGAGGTCAAGAGTCTTTATTGCCCTGTGTGCTGAGGTCAAGTGTCTTTATTGCCCTGTGTGCTGAGGTCAGTTGTCTTTATTGCCCTGTGTGCTGAGGTCAAGAGTCTTTATTGCCCTGTGTACTGAGGTCAAGAGTCTTTATTGACCTGTGTGCTGAGGTCAGGTGTCTTTATTGCCTTGTGTGCTGAGGTCAAGAGTCTTTATTGCCCTGTGTGCTGAGGTCAGGTGTCTTTATTGCCCTGTGTGCTGAGGTTAAGTTTCTTTATTGCCCTGTGTGCTGAGGTCAAGTGTCTTTATTGACAGCACTGGGGTAGAAACTGTTCTTCAGCCTGACCGCACTCGGGTAGAAATTGTTTTTCATGTTATCCTAACACTTAGGTGCAAACACCAGATCATTGGGACTAAAACCTGTGCTGTCCTGAACAACTTCACAAATGGCAAATAATAACCATGGGAGACCTTCTTCAGTCAAGCTCTACACAATAAGACTGTAGAAGAGACCACAATGGAACTTCTCCACACATCACCTCCAGCCAAATCATCATATACAATAACAGTGTCAGCAGGCACTGGAAGTGATGGGCACACACCCACCACAACTGTCAGTTACACAGTCAGAAGAGAGGAGTAAAGGCACCTCAGTAAAACCCATGTTGACACCCCTCACCAACACTTGATGTCCTGTAGCTGTTTGGTCAGACAGACTGAGCAACTCCAGTGTCTCTGAGGATGAAACGGGGACACCACACTCCTGACCAGAGAGAGATACAATTCCCTCTGTAAGAAAAGGACTATATTGTTGCACTTGAACAGAATGTAGAATCAGAGCCAAATGCTGCTGTCACTAACGCTCCTCCCCCCACAAGTCACATGGTATGGCCTGCCATGTGCAGGGGGATTCATATGTGTACTGTTTTGTAACCATGCCCCCTGGGCTTGCACACACATGCACAGGATTTAATGTTGTGTTAGTTTGTCTATTTAAACACCTGTCTGTGTCTGCACCCTTGTTGGTCATTGTAACTATGTAGCTATGTCGCTACTTTTGTGTAACTATCGATATATGTAAACATCGCTGTAGCCATAATCACCATTATCACCATTTCATGTGTATATGTTAGTAGTCAAATGTTCGTGTTATCATGTTCACAATAGATGTTGTATGTGAGTGCCACCTTTGTCGTCTGTGTAATGTTAATAAATATCTTGCACTGTTGAGGAAGTCTGTGTGTCAGCGTTACGGCCACTATGCCACTATGTAGAATAGCTGGCCAATATTCTCTTCTAGTTCACTTTCCCTTAGTGTTTACATATTTACTTCAAATATTCAAAGAACCTTATGTTCTTTTATAAGTGATCTCAATTAATTTACAAAGTAGAATGAGGCAAAACTCAAAATCATCTGGTATATTAATAAACAAACATTGCAAACAATAAGTTTTGAATAACAAATGTTCATTAGTAACAATGACACAAGGGATGTCATTCTCAGTTTAAACATGAGCAAATCAAAAATGTAGTCCAGTAATGATGAACAACGTGTTTGGCACAGACTGTATAACTTACAAAATGCATAATAACAAATGTGCAGGTCTTCTCAAACATAGCAGTCACAACCAAAAATTGCACACAGGACTCACTCACAGTTAATAAAGTGGGTTTTGTGTTTTATATTTTCTGCTCTTTACTCTGATGTCTTCTCTCACAGGTGGAGACAAATGTGAAGTTTCGACTGCTAAGAGTCCAGCAGGTAAATTCAACCCAGTCACACTTTTAGGCATGAAAATATATTAAACTTTAAACAATATGAATATATATATTACAGCTTTAAACAACATGACAGTAGTGTATGTGATGTGCGTATGTAAACGATGACAGTAGTGCATGATATTCATCGTTCACACACGCACATCACATACATTACATATACTATTGTCAGCCTGCAGTTATTATACAGTCCCTCAGATACAGCACGTTATAGTTCTGAAAATAAATAAACCTCAAAATTATTGCACAGCTTCAAATGTTGTTACACCTGTTAATATAATTCCACAGTCTAAAAGAATTGTAGCTGTCTAGATCTAGCTACTTAAATCTTTATTGAAGAAGGTATGAGCACATTTTTTAAATGATTCAATTACATACAGGAACTGTAAAGGTTAAAGCACGACAATAGTGAGAAATCTCCCTAACAGCATGAGGAAGAAACCTTGAGAGGATACAAGAGTCAAAAGTTTGGGGGCATCCTCCTCTGTTTGACATCCAGCACCTCAACAGAAACAATACAAACAATAAAGAACAAAATACCTCGTCATTAACACACTGAACACTGGTAGACACGTCACCTCTCCAATAGTGTTTCAGTACCTTGTCATTAACACACTGAGCACTGGTAGACACGTCACCTCTCCCATAGTGTTTCAGTACCTCATCATTAACACACTGAACACTGGTAGACATATATAACCTGTTACAGCCCAGCATACATAAGACAGTTAGTGCACAAGTAAAGCCCTGCACACACTCTGTGGTTATGAACTAATGGAGGTAGCACTGACCAAAGAGAGAAGGCAAAGCAGAGCTGCAGAAAATAAGAACTAAGATCCAGCTTGGTTCAGTTAAAGACTCATTGAGCCATTACAGACTGTTCCATCTCATAACAATGATCAAAACTTTGAATATCATTTGGAGTCTTTTTGATGTCTCCTTCTTTGGTAGTACTACTGATAGTTATTCTACTCTGCAGTGGTAAACAAACTTCAGAGAGAACATGATATAAAGTTAACATTTTGAAACTACACTAAACAGGCACTTTCCTTATTCACAGGTTATATGAATCACAACTTTTTTCTTCCCACTTTTTAACAGGTGGAGGAAAAAATGATCTCAGTAGTAGGAGAATGAAAATAAAATATAAGGAAAAATATGAGAAGTTGTATGAGGAGGCTACAATAGAATGTGATCGTGTGCCTATAAAAGACACTTACACTGAAGTTTACATGATCAAAGGATGCACAGGAGGAGTGAACAC
>NC_137497.1:19588720-19621220 GCF_041902795.1 Electrophorus electricus | reverse complement strand
CATGCGGCAGTAACAGAGAGACAGTACACAGCACACAACAGAGCAGCAGTAACAGAGATACAGTACACAGCAGAGCAGAATGTGTGGTGGAGTTTCTGACCTACTGAAGGCCATAATCATCTGTTCCTCATGTCTGTCATTACAAAAATCTTTAACCCTTTTCGCTGCCTCCCATAATCAATGTTAGTGGTTCAAACGATTTCCACAGTAAGTGCTCCAATCCAACTGTTGCTCTTCCAGGCACTTGGCTAGACAACAATAAATTAAGCACTTCAGCCAACAGATTATTTTCCAAATCCTCCTTACTCTTTCCCTTAAGCTAAGATGAGGAAATGCAGCCTCAGCTTCATCTAAATTAAAACAGTCAGCTGATACAATTTAAGATTTATTGACTCTAGCCACTGCCAACACTCCACACCTGCAGAGTTTCTATATATTTTCTCAAGTCAAAAATGTGTTCATGCTCCTGCATCTCACTTAACAAATCGCTATCCATATGATTATTTTCTAATTTGCTTTGCTGAATTCCATCAATTATTAATATGTTGACTTAACCATAACTTATTTGAGTAAATTAAAAATTTACACTATTCCAAAATTCTATTAATCGCCACTCACATTGTTTATATTCTTATCCTGTAATACTTTAATCCCACCTTCTCCTACTGCTACTATTTTAATGTGTCTGTAATATGTACACTCTCTACTGCTGTAACTGTCACCGGTTTTATATACTGTACCTCCACCAGTTACTTTATTGTATTTATTACTAAAACCTCATTAATATATTTTGCATGTACGCATTTTATAATTAGATGATATTAATCACGTTTAAACAGATCTGTCTGCGTATCCATTCACTTCCTTTAGTGATTAAAATGAGTGACCTCCGCCCTATACAACCATACCACAATAATCTTAATTATAACCTGAAAAAAAACTGTTATGCTGATATGTCGTATATTTGTACGTTATTGTTGGTAATCAATTAACTCGCGATAGGCACATCAAGACAAACCGTTTTTACAGACAAAACATTGAACATTTATCTCTTAGTGCTGTTTTAGCTCTACTATTATTCTTTCTTCTCTTTTATTCTCTTTCTTCTCTTTTATTCTTTCTTTTATTCCATCTTCTTCTTTATTCTTTTTCTTCTCTGCACATTTTCTTTACTTCACTCATTGTGGCCACATGTAAACAAAAACAACTGGAACATACAACATTTAACGTTTATCTCTTCAGCACTTTTTTTCTCACCATTTTCCGTTTACAGAAAGATTTTTATGAAATCATTTTCATTTTCACTGGCTGGTTTTCTAACTATTACTCTTTTTTGCTATTTTTATATTTATCATTCAATTCTCACTCTATGGACACTCTCAGTCAATTCTCAGTCTGCACTTTTAAGACGCCCAAGACCTACTACAAAACTCTGTGGACAAGGTCTTAATACCACCTATGCAGAATGTTTCAAACAGGACTTCTGCTTACCTATAACGGTGCACATGTGTGGATTCAGACCCTGGTCACAGAACAACGCAGCTCTGGGTCGTCTATCAGCTGGTGCTGATAACCCTACTGCTGACGGTGCTGGTCCATTTGAAGAGAATAGCCGGTCCCATCTTTATTCTGAGCTCAATGTTACAAACGAGGCATAGTCCAGAATATGTCTAACAGTCACACACAACACATATTTTTATACAGTTTTCAGAAGTGATTATGTAATCACCCCACCTTCTTTACATACAAGTGTTTGACATCTCCACCACTATGTTCAAACATACATTATTCAATATATGCAAATTGAGATTCATCATTATGCAAGTTAAACTTGACACCATTATATCCCATTGGAAGATTTTTTTTAAACAAAAATGATCTCAACTCACACCACCAAAAATCTGCAAGATGATGTGGCAGGTCAGTATCACTCTGCCCTTGTGGTAAGATAATGAACCTTACTTAGCCACAGAACTCTCAAAGAGGCTTTCAAGTCTTTTAAAAACAGAGATCTTTTTCAACACTAATGAAGTTATTTCTCCTGGGAACAGTTCAGAGTAATCTGCCTTAGACTTGTACAGAAGCCTGTATCAGAGCCTCAGTTCTGCACTTAGAGTCCCAAAAGGTCTCTGACCTTAAGATACCCCAGAAACATTATTCATGCTTTCAGACAGTCTTGCACCTCTCTGCACCTGCTACAGAGAGCTTTAAAGCCTATTATAATTATATCACAGATCACCTCATGAAAATACAGAATAACGATTGGCCTTTACCCCAACACATTTTATTACCTTATTTTTGTATAACCAGAGCTCTGTAGTTTACATACTGAAGCTGAGAGTCTCCTGTGATGTTTATCACTAATGATTAATGATAAATGTAACTGTGAGAAGTGTAGATAATTCACTAATGATTAATCTGTACTTCTCATAGATACATTTATCAGTAATGATTAATCTAAACATGCTGCACTCAACACAAGCAACAAATGACTGAAGTCATGGTGAAATACAAATACTAGATAGCTAGTAGACACTTAGCTTTGGTTAGTTGTCTGCATCAACAAGTTTTGAATGGTCGAGTAGTCTCCTGTGACTTGTAGACATTGTTGATATCAGATTTGTATGCAGTTACAGAAAATGAATAAACAATAGAACAATAGTAAAGATTGGAATGCCTAAACTGTTATTCATGTGAAGGAATTTCAAAAACAGGAAATGGCATCACACAGGTGATGCCACCATCATGACAGCTCTTCCATCAAGTAGCACCATTCTGTTTGAAGAGAAATACATGGACTTCATTCATGACCTGTGTCTCATATTTTGTGCATGTGCACACACACACACACACACACACACACACACACACACACACACACACACACACACACACACACACACACAATTAGTAATATCTTTTCATTATCATAAACTCCTTTTGTGTTGTCTGTAGATCCTCTGATTGAACTGCATTTTGTACTCTATGTATTTCTTTGCAGACTATCTGGCTGTAATCTCACTGAAGGCTCTTGCAAATCTCTCACAACAGTTCTACAAACAGAAAATACATTGAGAGAGCTGGAGATGAATAATAATGACCTGCAGAATTCAGGAGTGGAGCAGCTCTGTGCTGGACTGAAGAGTTCACACTGTAAACTGGAGATTGTCAGGTGAGTTTCTGTTAATTTATTCTTAAATGGAACCATTATGGTGCACAATTTATCAAATGTGATTCTCCTCTTCTTTAAAGAAATTACAAAACTGCCTTGTAGTGCAACATTAACAGAGTTAAAATAAGGCACTGCAGGACAAAGATATATAGATCCAGACAATACATTTCTGGTGAAACTAGCTGCATTTCATTAAATAAACACACTGTGGCCACAAAGAGTTACGTTTTACTGCATGATCAGGTTTACACAACTAGTAGTAAAAAATAAAGAAATAATAATAATAATAAGAAGAAGAAGAAGAAGAAGAAGAAGAAGAAGAAGAAGAAGAAGAAGAGAAGAAGAATTATTATTATTCTTATCATCTTTATTATTGTTATATTGTTATGTTGTTATTGTTATGCTGTTAGGCAGGCAGTATGGTGGCTTGGTGGTCAGTTCATTTGCCCATCAGCATTAGGGTCTTGGGTTTGAGTCCCTCCCTCAGTGAAGTTTCTCTCAGCACTAGGGTCTTGGGTTCCAGTCCTTATCTGTGCAGGTTTCCTTCAGGATCTCTAGTTTCCTCTTACAGTCCATAAACACAGAAGTTAGGTTGATTGGATATTCTAAATTGTCCTCTTTGAATTTATGTTTGTATAGTGATGGGTGGTGCTCTGTGTGTGTATATCCTCTGATGGTTGGTGTTCTTTGTGCATGTATGTCCAGTGATGGTTGGTGCATATATTGAGTAATGTATGTTTGAACATAGCGATGGAGATGTTGTGTGTGATTGTTACATATTCTCTGGACTATGCCACATTTGTATGTAATGTAATAAATACTGGACCAGCTATTCTCTTCCATTAATTTTTGAGTCTCCATCTTTATTTTCTATTTAAAGTGTACTTCATAAATTTATTAGAATGTGGGAAAAATCTAGGAACCACACTAGCTAGCTAATCAATGTTACCAAAACTAAGTCCAGGTGACTAGCAACCGCTGTTGGATCTCCACAGGAAATTCTAGTCAGACTGATTCATCTGACACTGTTCATCTCAAAATGTTTCACTCGATTTATAAATGTGTAACTTTCTACATATTTTTGTATATGGTCTGCAGTCCTCTCAGAAATCAGTTTATTAGCTCCAGCTTTATCTAGCTAGCTACATATGACCATTACAGGGAAGTAACCATTCACTAACTCTGCTCTCACTAGCAAGAATTGTTTGTAGAAAGTGCCCAAGTTAACTAGATATATTTTTTTTCTGTCAGATTTTTTGTCAATTTCTTTTCCACTTATTATTCAGTGTTCTTATGTCTCTCTTCAAAATTAATCTGGAAGCATCTGTTCCTCAATGGCAGTATTTAAACATAATATTTATTTATGATTTATTCAAACTGATTTCATTTTTGTACATCCTCACTGCAAATTTGATTTTAAATTACATTGGAAGTTGTATTAAAAAGTCTTACATCTGAATTGGGGGTGCCTGCAGACACCCTATCATATCATGCTCTGTGTGTGTGGGGGGGCGGGGTGTATTTGTGTTCACATCCAAGATTTTGTGTCAGGTAGATCGAAAAGTTGATTAATTCTCTGAGAATTTGATTTGCCTATTAAAAGAATTGGCATCTAGTTCCCCATAAACATTTAGTATAACTATCTGTGATTCTAGTTATTTGGTAGCTTTAGTTTAGCTAAATAAATGTTTAGATAAAAGTCTTATGAGTAAATGGTGTATCTTCAGCCATTAGTCACTTCAATTAAACCTTCTGGAAGATTATGTGGATAATAACATAGTAATCAGGGATTAGCCACCGTGGCTAATGTTGGTTCCTTCATATGTATTTGAATCCGTTTGATACAGAATAAGGAGGATGTTGTTAATAGTACTGCTAGCTAATGAGATACCTACAGCCTAATAGTATATAGTCCAGTGTGCATATATATATATATATATATATATATATATATATATATATATATATATATATATATATATATATATATATATATATATATATATATATATATATATATATATATATATATATATCTATTAGTTTCACATTCAGTGAGAAAGTGCAGAACACTTCATCCTTCCTAACACACTGACCTGTTTGTCAGTGTTCCATAGATAGTTAAAGTTGGGGTGGACCATCAATACTTATAGTTGGGGTGGTCCATCTCAAATTTTGTAAAGTATATTTGATGTATTTGGTTGAATGTTTCACATTCATTGAGAAAGTGTAGCTCTGTCTCTAGAGTGTCTTTGTTATACTGATGTCTTATATTGGCTGGTCTGGACCGCCAGGCTGTGTTAACTGAGTCTGGACTTTCTCAGCGTGGTTCTGTGTTTAATATCAGTCACTTTGAGCAGGTTGTCTGCTACAATGTTCTGTTTCATAGCCAGTTAATACTGCATTTTACTTTGTACTTGGGTTTGTGTGTTCCAGTGGGTGATGTAGTTTTTTTTTGAAGTGATATCATTTGTATTTCAGTGATTTTTCTAATTTCAGAGGAATTATGATTTTTGACAGTTCTGATTTCTACCAGATAGTGATTCCATGTGAATCTCCCTCTCTTTTAATGTCAGGGAGTGTAACAGCAATGAGGAGGATTTCCTTGTAGTTTAAAGGACAGTGAGTCACCGAATCAGATTTACATCAGATTTACATCAGGTTTCCTGGAGATTTATAATGTCTTTATCTTTGTGTTATTTCTGAATTCAGTGTTTATACTTTTGTACCCAAACATGGATGATTTTATGCCTTGAATGTTCCATAGAGAGACAGATAATGGTTTCATTATTTAAATGAAGTATGAAAGGAAAAACACAAATACAAACAGATTCAATGTGAGATAAACCTGTAAAAGTGAAGGAATATGTTGAAATTATATGTACAACTATGTACAATTCATGTATATAAACATACATATTAAAATGGTGTAATGACTAACCTATAAACAGTGATATTTATTTATTTGTCTTTTTATTTATTAATTCATTTATCTATTTATCTATTTCTTCATTAATGAATTGTGACCTTGACATATGAGTTTGAGTATCTGTGTGATCTCTCCATCTCTGTAGTGTTTGTGGAGGGTGGAGTTTGTACTACAGAGGTGTAGGTCTGCTGTTTGGGCTGCGTGTTGGGGGTGGGTGGTGATGGCAGGTGTACTTTACTGTGGATGGCTTGCTGGGCAGCTGGCAGAGATGCTCACAGTGTCCTTGTGCAGGTGGACATGGTCATGAAGGCTGTGGATGTTGAAGTTGGAGTGATGTGTCAGGTGCACATTAGCCAACAGTGCACATCCACAGGAGATCTCTGCATTTATCTTGTGGATTGTAGCTGGATGGAAGTCTCTACTGGGCAGGATGGTAGAGATGGTGATTTTGGAGGAGGGGAAGGTCTCTGTGGAGGTCTGTGCTACTCTTCTTACTCTGCTACTCTCTTGCTTTCCCCTCAAGTCATTCTAAATAATGGGGTGGCTTGGATTACCTGAGATGGCATGTGTAAGAAGCTGGAGGGCATTGCTGGTTCGGGAACACCAAACCTTTGCAACTTTAGATCCTGGGAAAAGCTGTTCCTCGTTTAAGAATTTTCCATTAAAATCAATTAAAATGACTATGCCTGCATCTGGAGGAATATTAGGTTTTTTATCTGACTGATTGTGGATGGACCGGACGGGGCTCAGTGTGGCAGTCTGTGGTTCAGAGTTGATTTAGTGTTGCTGTGCAGAATCAGAGGTCTGCTGGTTGGCTTTTAGATTCTGTAGCTCCTCCTTCAGGGTGATCATGCTACTGTCCCTGAGCTGTAGTTCCTCTCTTTTAGTCTCTGTAGCTCCTCCTTCAGGGTGATCATGGTACTGTCCCTGAGCTGTAGTTCTTCTCTTTTAGTCTCTGTAGCTCCTCCTTCAGGGTGACCATGGTACTGTCCCTGAGCTGTAGTTCTTCTCTTTTAGTCTCTGTAGCTCCTCCTTCAGGGTAATCATGATACTGCCCCTGAGCTGTAGTTCCTCTCTTTTAGTCTCTGTAGCTCCTCCTTCAGGGTGATCATGGTATTTTCCCTGAGCTGTACTTTCTCTCTGACTGCACTGAGCTCCCTCCTGAGAGCCTCTCTGTCCTTCTGGAGCTCCAACACTTCTCCTCTCAGATGTTTGAATTCTATTGTCTCAACTTCCTGGAGAGAAAGACTTTCTCTTTGCTGGAATACCGTGATCTTCATTTGTCTGTGTTGTGCTGGTCTGGCCTGTGTTGTGCTGGTCTGGCCTGTGTTGTGCTGGTCTGTGAGGTGTTTTCCCATTCCTCCCCTGAACCCTGGGCTACGTGGCTGCTAGTCTCCTCCTCCTCAGTTACTTTCTCAGTCTCTGCTACTGCTCTGATAAAGGTAAAGTTTTCCTGAACAGAGCAGAGGCCTCACTGCCTTGAAACATGATGGTGCCGTTGTGATAAATGTTCACAGTTAGGATGGTGTTATCCTCATCTTCATCTTCAATGACTATCTGTCTTCCATTACATATGCCCCTTTTTATGTGTGGCTTGTTATGGCACAGACAGCTCTGTGGCAGGCTTCACTGTATTCTGTATATAACAGGAGACTGGTGATGGTGGTTTGGTTCACTGTATTCTGTATATAACAGGAGACTGGTGATGGTGGTTTTGTTCACTGTATTCTGTATATAAATCTAAATGTAAATTATCCTTTTATGTTTCATGTAATTTTCCCCGACTTCCTTAGCTTTATCCTTAGTTTTGTCCTTAGCTGCAAGATGCTACTGTTCTACTCCTGTTAGCTGCTGTGTGTTTAGATGGTTTCTTGTGTTGTTGAGAAATTTCATCAAAATTGTTGTTCTCTTGTTTCTTACTTGAAAGTTGAGTTGTTGTTGTTGTTTTTTTTTTATCTCTTTACTAATTTACTTTGGTTCATCACATTTTAAAACCCCTGTACTTCTAAGAAAGTGTTCCAGTTAAACTTGATAGTTAAACATGACAATACTTTTTCTTATCTGTGTGAGTGTGAGTGAGTGTGTGTGTGTGTGTGTGTGTGTGTGTGTGTGTGTGTGTGCGCGCGAGAGAGAGACAGAACTATTATATATGTGTGTGCATGATAAAGAGAGAGACAGAACTATTATCTGTGTCCCTGTGTGTGTGTGTGTGAGAGAGAGAGAGAGAGAGAGAGAGAGAGAGACAGAACTATTATTTGTGTGTGTGAGAGAGACAGAACTATTATCTCTGTGTGTGTCTGTGTGTGTGTATGAGACAGAGAGAGAGAGGGAGACAGAAAGATCTATTTTGTGTGTGTGAGAGAGAGAAAGACAGAAGTATTGTGTGTGTGTGTGTGTGTGTGTGTGTGAGTGAGAGAGAGAGAGAGAGAGACAGAACTATTAGGTGTGTGTGTGCATCAGAGAGAAAGAGAGAGAAAGATT
The DNA here is from genome assembly GCF_041902795.1 of Electrophorus electricus. Taxonomy (NCBI): domain Eukaryota; kingdom Metazoa; phylum Chordata; class Actinopteri; order Gymnotiformes; family Gymnotidae; genus Electrophorus; species Electrophorus electricus. The sequence goes on along the minus strand of NC_137497.1, from coordinate 19,612,638 downwards.
CAAACAGATCTATTTTGTGTGTGTGAGAGAGAAAGACAGAAGTATTCTGTGTGTGTGTGTGTGTGTGTGTGTGTGTGTGTGTACGAGAGAGAGAGAGACAGAAAGTATTGTGAGAGACCAAAGTATTGTGCGTGTGTGTGTGAGTGTGTGTGTGTGTGTGTGTGTGTGTGTGTGTGTGTGTGTGTGTGTGTGTGTGTGTGTGTGTGTGTGTGTGTGTGTGTGTGTGAAAGAGAGCGAGGAAGAGATAGAGCAGCCTGACTGACTGACTGACTGACTGGGATCTGCCTCACACTCCTGACTGACTGATGGGATCTGCCTCACACACTCCTGACTGACTGATGGGATCTGCCTCACACACTCCTGACTGACTGACTGGGGTCTGCCTCTCACACACCTGACTGACTGATGGGATCTGCCTCACACACACCTGACTGACTGATGGAGTCCCTGACTCAACTATTAAGCCTCCAGGATTCTCGGTGCACCACGCAGACAGAACTTAGGACCTCACTGGGAAATGCAAAGGCAGAGGAAAATGTTTCATGATCAATGACTCCTAGTGTGAGCACAGGAATGTAAACACTAGTAAAAGATTCTGTTCTCTGCATTCTGTCCATTCCTCCACAATCACTACTGCAGTGTTCATCCCACCATCATTACTACTGCAGTGTTCATACACTAATATTCACTACTGCAATGTTCATTCCTCCATAAACAAAACTGCAGTGTTCATTATTCCATAGTCAAAACTGCAGTGTTTATTTCTACATAATCACTCCTGCAGTGTTTATTTCTCCATAATAAATACTACTGTGATTATTCCTCTAAAATCACTACTGCTGTGTTTATTCTAACATAAGCGCTACTGCAGTGTTTATTCCTCCATAATCAATACTGCAGTGTTTATTCCTCCATAATCACTACTCTGCATGTCTGCCAACAATATTTTCTGTTTCTATATTAATGTGTTTGTATTTGTGAAACATTGAATGAGATCTGTGTTGTTCTGTTTCCTGTTATGGTGTTAGGGGTGGGATATTTTGATATTTGGACTCTGATTATGGTAACTGCCTTTCACTGACTTATGAACCAACCATCCATTATTTGTTCACCTGTTTTAGGTTGCTAATGAATGTTATTTGTCATGTCTTTGTCCATTTTGTCTTTGATGAAGACACAGTAGTGTTAAATGTTGTTGTGTTTGTAAAATTAAAAGGCTGAAAATGTATCAGTGTGTTCCAGACCTTTCAAACTCTTCTTTACATTTTTATTAGCAGTTCAGATCTTTTAATTCATCATCCTCTGACTGAACTACATTATTTACTGTATTTACTCTTTTACAGACTATCTGGCTGTGGTCTCACTGAAGAGTCTTGCAAATCTCTCACATCAGTTCTACAAAAAGAAAACTCACTGAGAGAGCTGGAGATGAATAATAATGACCTGCAGAATTCAGGAGTGGAGCAGCTCTGTGCTGGACTGAAGAGTTCACACTGTAAACTGGAGATTCTCAGGTGAGTTTCTGTGACTATTTTTGAATGTAAATAAAGAGCCATTTTAAAAAGGTCAGTGTCAACTCCCTTATAGTACAGTATTAAACAAACATTGCCAGGCAAGGCAATGCAAGGACATTTACACTTATTATAAAGTTTTCTTTGTTAAATATTTCTAAATATAGTTTTCTGTTGAAACCTCACTGCATTTCATTAAATGAACACACTGTGGAGACAAAAAGTTACATTTGTGATGCATGAGCAGATATTCAAGTCTAGAAGAGAAATATAACATTGTAAAGAGAAGACACAGATGAGTCCTTGTCCACATGTACAGGTGTGTTTATTACAATGCTGCTTCAACTAGGCACTTTGGCATTTTGTCCACAAGCTGCATTTTTGTTCACCTGAGTGCAGAAATTTAGCAAAATGTCTTACAGGATGAATATATTCATAAACTCCAACAACAGTGTTGTAAAATGAAGTGTTCTAATGTAAGATTTTCACTGAGTGATTTTATCTAGTTTATGTATGGAAACACTGTAAACATCAGTCATTCTAATCTCTCTGCAAATAAAAGCCCTTAAAGTCTTAATGAAAACATTTATAGCTGAACCATTGAGGTTCTAGACACATTACAGGACACTTTTACAATCACACATGATTCCCTTGTGTTTTTGGGTGGGAGACCCTGTTCTCATTATGATTTACACCGTGTGTTCAACACATGTTGAGGTGAGCTGAACTGACAGCCATGCTGGAGGAAAGAAAGCAACAAGTTAATATTCATTCAATAGAACTGAAAAGTTTATTGGTTATTACTTAACTTAAACCTGTGATCTCTCTCCACGAGTGTTTTTATGAAACATGTAGCTGGCTAATATTAGTAACCTTAAGCTTGCCAAGTTACAGTATATTATTGGTTACTACTCCTAGATACCTCATGCTAACATCATATTAGCTTGACTTAGGACTGAATGTTGGCTGCTAATTTTTTTATCAAGCCAGAGACATCAAACAAAAATAGAACAGTGATGGTAGAAGACATTGAGTCAGCAGAGAGAGAAACTGAGCAGACAGCTGACAGTAAACTCAGGACATCTGAACACAGTAGTGAGGAACAATGTTCAGCACTGGACGAGTGAACCTGTGGACTTAATTACAAGAGAGAAAGAAAGACACACAAGACACAGTAATCAGGAGATTATGAGGAGAGAAGGAGTAAATTGTGTGTGTGTGTGTGTGTGTGTGTGTGTGTGTGTGTGAAAGAGAGCGAGGAAGTGAGAGAGCAGCAGAATTATTATCTGTGTGTATGTCTCTGAAATAGAGAAAGAGAGAGACATACAGATCTATTGTGTGTGCGTGTGTGTGGGGGTGAAATAGAGAGAGAGAGAGAGATCTATTATTTGTATGTGTGAGAGAGACAGAACTATTATCTCTGTGTGTGTGTGTGTGTTTGAGAGAGAGAGAGACAAATTTTATTTGTATGTGTGTGAGAGAGAGAGACAGAAATATAATGACTGTGTGTCAGTGTGTGGTAGAGAGAGAGAACTATTATCTGTGTGTGTGTGTTTGTGCGAGAGAGAGAGACAGATAGAACTATTATCTGTGTTTGTGTGTGTGTGTGTGTATGTGTGTGTGTGTGTGTGTGTGCATGTGAGAAATAGAGAGAGACAGAACTATTATTTGTGTGTGTGTGTGTGTGTGTGTCTGAAATAGAGAGAGACAGAGAGAAAGAGGCAGATCTATTTTTTGTCTGTGAGAGAGAGACAGAAGTAGTGTGTGTGTGTGTGTGTGTGTGTGTGTGTGTGTGTGTGAGTGAAAGAGAGTGAGAGAGAGACAGAACTATTAGGTGTGTGTGTGCATTAGAGAGAAAGAGAGAAAGATTCAAACAGATCTATTTTGTGTGTGTGAGAGAGAAAGACAGAAGTATTCTGTGTGTGTGTGTGTGTGTGTGTGTGTGTGTGTGAGTGAGAGAGAGAGAGTAAGTGAGACTGACAGACAGATCTATTATGTGTGTGTGTGTGTGTGTGTGTGTGTGTGTGTGTGTGTGTGTGTGTGTGTGTGTGTGTACGAGAAGAGAGAGAGACCAAAGTATTGTGTGTGTGTGTGTGTGTGTGAAAGAGAGCGAGGAAGAGATAGAGCAGCCTGACTGACTGACTGACTGACTGACTGACTGACTGACTGGGATCTGCTTCACACTCCTGACTGACTGATGGGATCTGCCTCACACATACCTGACTGACTGATGGGGTCTGCCTCACACACACCTGACGGACTGATGGGGACCCTCACACAGCTATTAAGTCTCCAGGATTCTCGGTGCACCACACAGACAGAACTCAGGACCTCAATGGGAAATGCAAAGGCAGAGGAGAATGTTTCATGATCAATGACTCATACTGTGAGCACAGGAATGTAAACACTAGTAAAAGATTATGCTGTCTGCATTCTGTCCAATCAATACGGCAGTGTTCATTCCTCCATAATCTCTATTGCAGTGTTCATCCTACCATCATTACTACTGCAGTGCTCATACACTAATATTCACTACGGCAATGTTCATTCCTCCATAATCAATACTGCAGTGTTCATTATTCCATAGTCACAACTGCAGTGTTTATTTCTACATAATCACTCCTGCAGTGTTTATTTCTTCATAAGAAATACTACAGTGAATATTCCACCATAAACAATAGTGGTGTTTATTCCTCCATAATCACTACTGCAATATTAATTCCTTCATAATCAATACTACAGTATTCATTACTCCATAGTCACTACTGCAGTGTTTATTTCTACATAATCACTATTGCAGTGTTTATTCCTCCATAATAAATACTACAGTGATTATTCCTCTGAAATCACTATTGCGATGTTCACTCCAACTTAAACAATACTGCAGTGTTTATTCCTCCATAATCACTACTGCAGTGTTTATTCCTCCATAATCAATACTGCAGTGTTTATTCCTCCATAATCTCTACTGCAGTGTTCATTCCTCCATAATCACTGCTGCAGTGTTTATTTCTCCATGATAAACAATACAGTGATTATTCCACCATAATGAATACTGTGGTGTTTATTCCTCCATAATCACTACTGCAATGTTCATTCCAACATTATCAATACTGCACTGTTTATTCCTCCATAATCAATACTGCAGTGTTTATTCCTCCATAATCATTACTGCAGTGCTTATTCCTCCATAATCACTACTCTGCATGTCTTCCAACAATATTTTCTGCTTGTGTATTAGTGTATTTGTATTTGTTAAACATTGAATGAGATCTATGTTGTTCTGTTTCCTGTTATGGTGTTAGGGGTGGGATATTTTGATATTGGGACTCTGATTATGGTAACTGCCATTCACTGACTTATGAACCAACCGTCCATTATTTGGTCACCCGTCTTAGGTTGCTAATGAATGTTATTTGTCATGTCTTTGTCCATTTTGTCTTTGATGAAGACACAGTAGTGTTGAAATGTTACTGTGTTTGTAAAATTAAAAGGCTGAAAATGTATCAGTGTGTTCCAGACCTTTCAAGCTCTTCTTTAAATTTTTATTAGTATTTCAGATCTTTTAATTCATCATCCTCTGACTGAACTACATTATTTACTGTATTTATTCTTTTACAGACTATCTGGCTGTGGTCTCAATAAAGAGTCTTGCAAATCTCTCACATCAGCTCTAAAAACAGAAAACTCACTGAGAGAGCTGGAGATGAATAATAATGGCCTGCAGAATTCAGGAGTGGAGCAGCTCTGTGTTGGACTGAAGAGTTCACACTGTAAACTGGAGATTCTCGGGTGAGTTTCTGTGACTATTTTTGAATGTAAATAAAGAGGCATTTTAAAATAGTCAGTGTCAACTCCCTTATAGTACAGTATTAAACAAACATTGCCAGGCAAGGCAATGCAAGAAAATTTACACTTTTATATTACAAAGTTCTCTTCTTTAAATATTTCTAAATATAGTTTTCTGTTGAAACCTTGCTGCATTTCATTAAATGACCACACTGTGGAGACAAAGAGTTACATTTGTGATGCATGAGCAGATATTCAAGTCTACAAGAGAAATATAACATTGTAAAGAGGAGACACAGATGAGTCCTTGTCCACATGTACACGTGTATTTATTACAATGCTGCTTCAACTAGGCGCTTTGGCATTTTGTCCACAAGCTGCATTTTTGGTCACCTGAGAGCAGAAATTTAGCAAAATGTATTTTACAATCACACATGATTCCCTTGTGTTTTTGGGTGGGAGACCCTGTTCTCATTATGATTTACACCATGTGTTCAACACATGTTGAGGTGAGCTGAACTGACAGCCATGCTGGAGGAAAGAACGCAATAAGTTAATATTCATTCAATAGAACTGAAAAGTTTATTGGTTATTCCTTAAAATAAACCTGTTATCTCTCTCCACGGGTGTTTTTATGAAACATGTAGCTGGCTAATATTAGTAACCTTAAGCTTGCCATGTTACAGTATATTGTTGGTTATTACACCTAGATACCTTACGCTAATATCAAATTAGCTTGACTTAGGACTAAATGTTGGCTGCTAATTTTTACATCAAGCCAGAGACATCAAACTAAAATAGAACAGTGATGGTAGAAGACATTGAGTCAGCAGAGAGAGAAGCTGAGCAGAAAGCTGACAGTAAACTCAGGACATCTGAACACAGTAGTCAGGAACAATGTTCAGCACTGGACGAGTGAACCTGTGGACTTAATTACAAGAGAGAAAGAAAGACAAACAAGACACAGTAATCAGTAATCAGGAGATTAGGAGGAGAGAAGGAGTGAAGTGTGTGTGTGTGTGTGTGTGTGTGTGTGTGTGTGTGTGTGTGTGTGTGTGTGTGTGTGTGTGTGTGTGTGTGTGTTTGTGTTTGTGTCACACTGGGTGCCTGATGTACTGTAACAAAGCTAATGAGGTTAATGTTAGCTTCCTTAAATCTAAGGAACTCGCTAGAATATAAAATACTCCTGCTTGTTAATTTAGTATAGAGAGACAGAAAACAACCAGGATGAAGAGAAAGAGTAATGCTATTGCAATGGCAACCTTCTTTAGTAAGAAGACAGCAGGAGAGAGAAAAGACAGAAGAACTTGATGGCGAAAGTGTCCAGGAGGAGGACATGGAATAGAGTGGACACAGCAGACAGAGACAGAGGAGCCAGCTGTGTCCACTCTCACTGTAGCCCCACAGCTCTGCTGTAGTGTCAGCTGTGTCCACTCTCACTGTAGCCCCACAGGTCTGCTGTAGTGTCAGCTGTGTGTACTCTCACTGTAGCCCCACAGGTCTGCTGTAGTGTCAGCTGTGTCCACTCTCACTGTAGCCCCACAGGTCTGCTGTAGTGTCAGCTGTGTCCACTCTCACTAGCCCCACAGGTCTGCTGACTTGTTTAGTTGTTTTTTTTGTGTTAATGTAAATGGTTGATTTTAGTGAATAAATTAGTTGTGTGAAGTAGCGATATTGTGTCAGACATTTCTGCACCCATAATTCATCATTTGATACTACATAATTCAGATACACTGAGAATTATAACCACACATAGAAATATAACCACACATATAATTATAACCACAAGTAGAATTTTTGGAATCTTGAAATACAACCTTTTTCGAGGGGATGAATCAAAGAACTGAAGATACTTGTAAGTGATATAAAATATTAAGTGGTGGACAGAAATGAAACCTTTCTCAGGTAATAATATTTATGTTTATGTAACTCACACCCTTGATTTATTGGTGAAGATTTATTCAAATTGTAATCTTATGGGTTAATTAATGACTCCCTGACTGACTTCATGTGAATGTCATAATCTGATAAGGAATTAAACAGTATGTAGTTTATTATACAATATAATAGTGGTTTTACCACTGTATTAACTTGTGTACCCTGAAATTCCTCTGTGCTGTAAGGCCATTTTAGTGTGTCACCACAAGAGAGAGACAGACAGATATATTATTTGTGTGTGTGAGAGAGAGACAGAACTGACTGACTGATGGGGTCTGCCTCACACACACCTGACTGACTGATGGGGTCCCTGACTCAGCTATTAAGCCTCTAGGATTCTTGGTGCACGACACAGACAGAACTCAGGACATCACTTGGAAAAGCAAAGGCAGAGGAGAATGTTTCATGATCAGTGACTCATAGTGTGAGCACAGGAATGTAAACAATACTAAAAGATTCTGCTCTCTGCATTCTTTCCATTCCTCTATAATCACTACTTCAGTGTTCATCCCACCTTCATTAGTACTGCATTGTTCATACACTAATATTCACTATGTTCACTATGCAAAACTAATATTCAATATGCAATGTTCATTCCTCCATAAACACTACTGCAGTGTTCATCCCACCATCATTACTACTGCAGTGTTCATACACTAATATTCACTACTGCAATGTTCATTCCTCCATAATCAATACTACAGTGTTTATTTCTCCATAATAAATACTACAGTGATTATTCCACCATAATCAATGCTGTGGTGTTTATTCCTCCATAATCACTACTGCAATGTTCATTCCTCCGATAATCACCATTGCAGTGTTTATTCCTCCATAATAAATACTACAGTGATTTATTCCTCTAAAATCACTACTGTGGTGTTCATGCCAACATAATCAATACTGCAGTGTTCATTATTCCCTAAACACTACTGCAGTGTTTATTTCTCCATGATGAACACTACAGTGATTATTCCACCATAATCAGTACTGCAGTGTTTATTCCTCCATAATCACTACTGCAGTGTTTATTCCTCCATAATCATTACTGCAGTTTTTATTCCTCCATAATCAATACTGCAGTGTATATTCCTCCATAATCACTACTCTGCCTGTCTTCCAACAATATTTTCTGTTTGTATAGACCTATCAAGCTCTTCTTTACATTTTTATTAGCAGTTCAGATCTTTTAATTCATCATCCTCTGACTGAACTACATTATTTACTGTATTTACTCTTTTACAGACTATCTGGCTGTGGTCTCACTGAAGAGTCTTGCAAATCTCTCACATCAGTTCTACAAACAGAAAACTCACTGAGAGAGCTGGAGATGAATAATAATGACCTGCAGAATTCAGGAGTGGAGCAGCTCTGTGCTGGACTGAAGAGTTCACACTGTAAACTGGAGATTCTCAAGTGAGTTTCTGTGACTTACATTTGAATGTAAATAAAGAGCCATTTTAAAAGGGTCAGTGTCAACTCCCTTATAGTACAGTATTAAACAAACATTGCCAGGCAAGGCAATGCAAGGAAATGTACACTTTTATATTATATTATAAAGTTCTCTTCTTTAAATATTTCTAAATATAGTTTTCTGTTGAAACCTCACTGCATTTCATTAAATGACCACACTGTGGAGACAAAGAGTTACATTTGTGCTGCATGAGCAGATTTTCAAGTCTAGAAGAGAAATATAACATTGTAAAGAGGAGACCCAGATGAGTCCTTGTCCACATGTACAGGTGTATTTATTACAATGCTGCTTCAACTAGGCGCTTTGGCATTTTGTCCACAAGCTGCATTTTTGGTTGCCTGAGAGCAGAAATTTTGCAAAATGTCTTACAGGATGAATATATTCAGAAAGTCCAACAGCTGTGTTGTAAAATGAAGTGTTCTAATGTAAGATTTTCACTGAGTGATTTTATGTAGTTTATGTATGGAAACAATGTAAACATCAGTCATTCTATTCTCTCTGCAAATAAAAGCCTTTAAAATCTTAATTAAAACATTTAAAGCTGAACCATTGAGGTTCTGGACACATTATAGGACACTTTTACAATCACACAATTCCCTTGTGTTTTTGGGTGGGAGACCCTGTTCTCATTATGATTTACACCGTGTGTTCAACACATGTTGAGATGAGCTGAACTGACAGCTGTTCTGGAGGAAAGAACGCAACAAGTTAATATTCATTCAATAGAACTGAAAGGTTTATTGGTTATTCCTTAAGATAAACCTGTGATCTCTCTCCACGGATGTTTTTATGAAACATGTAGCCGGCTAATATTAGTAACCTTAAGCTTGCCAAGTTACAGTATATTGTTGGTTACTACATCTAGATACCTCACGCTAACATCATATTAGCTTGACTTAGGAGTGAATGTTGGCTGCTAATTTTTTCATCAAGCCAGAGACATCAAACTAAAATAGAACAGTGATGGTAGAAGACATTGAGTCAGCAGAGAGAGAAGCTGAGCAGACAGCTGACAGTAAACTCAGGACAACTGAACACAGTAGTGAGGAACAATGTTCAGCACTGGACGAGTGAACCTGTGAACTTAATTACAAGAGAGAAAGAAAGACACACAAGACACAGTAATCAGTAATCAGGAGATTAGGAGCAGAGAAGAAGTGAAGTGTGTGTGTAAGTGTGTGTGTGTGTGTGTGTGTGTGTGTGTGTGTGTGTGTGTATGTGTGTGTGTGTGTGGTGCATAGCATGTGTGGTGTTTTGTAATCACATCAGAACTTTTCTGCACCCATAATTCATCATTTGATACTACATAATTCAGATACACTGAGAATTATAACCAAATGTAGAAATATAACCAAACAAAGAATTATAATCACATGCAGAATTATAACCAAATGTAGCAATATAACCACACGTAGAAATATAACCACACGCAGAATTATAACCACACACAGAATTTTTGGAATCTTGAAATACAACCTGTTTCGAGGGGATGAATCAAACAATGGAAGATACTTGTAAGTGATATAAAATATTAAGTGCTGGAGAGAAATGAAACCTTTCTCAGTTAATAATATTTATGTTTATGTAACCCACACCCTTGAATTACTGGTGATTATTCATTCAAATTGTAATCTTATGGGTTAATTAATGATTCCCTGACTGACCTCATGTGATTATTATAATCTTATAAGGCATTAAACAGCATGTAGTTTATTACACAATATAATAGTGGTTTTACAACTATATTAACTTGTGTACCCTGAAATTCCTCTGTGCTGTAAGGCCATTTTAGTGTGTCACCACAAGATGTTCACTGGTCCCATCTGTCCCCCCAGTAAATATGTTCTGCAGGCCTCAACTGGACATTTGGTGTTAAAATTATTTCCCAGCCAGTAAATCAGACCTCACACTGTTTAGTTCAGGGCCAATATGACTACTGTTTATACACAGTAAACCAGACCTCACACTGTTTAGTTCAGGGCCAATATAACTACTGTTTATACACAGTAAACCAGACCTCACACTGTTTAGTTCAGGGCCAATATAATTACTGTTTATACACAGTAAACCAGACCAAACACTGTTTAGTTCAGAGCCAATATGACTACTGTTTATACACAGTAAACCAGACCTCACACTGTTTAGTTCAGAACCAATATGACTACTGTTTGTAATCTTATTTATTACACAGATTGACACAAGTATGTTTCATTTACTGTTTATAATGCTTCACCTCAATTGAAACGTGTGTGTGTGTGTGTGTGTGTGTGTGTGTGTGTGTGTGTGTGTGTGTGTGTGAGAGAGGGAGAGACAGAACTATTATTTGTGTGTGTGTATGTTGCCCTTGTGTTTTTAGGAAGTCTATGTTGACGTATTTAAAAATGTCAAAAGGTACAATAAAAACACTCCACAAATTTTTGATATTGTACCATTTGAAAAAAAAAAAAAGAAGGTAGTAATAACATGACTATCCAAGAAGCACTTGTGTCCAGCAGTAACAGAAATATAAGCCATAAGTTTCTCAATTTGAGTGACAGTAATTTTATCCAATCACATATGTGGTAGGACGGCCGGGGCAGCAGCACATTGAATGACGTCATTACAGTGGCCAATAGCATCAGGGGAGCTGTTTTAACTTACTGAGGTGAAGAGAACTGTAGTGGATCATGAAAATGACAGAAAATCTCAAACTGGAATTGGAGGATATTTGCTGCTATGGTGATTTCCAAGAGAAAAGGAAAATACCAGAAAGGGACAGACAAAAAGTAAAAGTAGATGGACTAAGACAGACAGACAAAGCCTGTGTGAGTTTTTCACTGAATCTCTGATCGTCATTCATGGCTAACAGCTAACTAGGTAATGTTAGCAAAGAAAGTCTAGCTATGTTGATTTGTTTAGTTGTTTACTGTTCAGCACAGATATCTAACCAGCTAACAGTCTCAACAATTTGACCAAACCGTCAATAAGCAAGATTGGACTTCTTGTCTTTGCAACAATCAAGTTACAGTCTTTAGGAGAAATGCGGTTGGATCTTCACGTAGTTGAGAGCAGGAGGGAGGAGGGTGCGGGTGTGACGGGAGATTTGACGGGGATGTGATTTATAACATCTGGTGTTCATGAAGTACAGCTGTGTATTAATCAGTCATGTCCCCTACATCAGTTTAAACACATTTAAACCTTGTAGCTAGGTTACAGGTGGTTACTAGGTTACAGGTGGTTACTAGGTTACAGGTGGTCACTAGGTTACAACCGCGATCACGCTATCCGCGCTTTAGCGATTCACGGTCAAGTCATCCGCGGTTTAAATTTAATGCGCCTATATGCGTGATTTTACGGTATTTCGCTGCTCACCGCAATCTAACTCTTCCTAAGCAAAGAAACAGACTTGCGTATTTTAAAAAGCTTTGATGGACATGCACGTTTACTACATTTAAAAGTACAAAATACAGTTTACTTGATTTAACTAGTTTAATTGCAATAATTAAACATAATTGGTAATATATTTACACAGCTTAATAAGCATTGTGGAAAATGCTTTTTCTACATAATGTTTCTCAGAAGGTTGTTATAGTTCTTGACTACCAGCTGAAACAGGGGTCATCACTAGTGAAATGTGGCAAATGTGCAGGGCAGGAGAACTCCAGGGCTGAAATATTCCACTGCCAATTGAATGGTGGCCCTTGGCCATCACCAGATCATTAATAAATCTATATTGAAGTTTTACATATTTTTCTGAATTTTAACAAAATGCAAAAACAGTTCCACTACCACATGTGAGTAGAAGCCCTTGACTATTAGCAGAGTAAGTTTGGACACTCACTGTACAATGTCTTCATAAATCCATATTAAAGTCAAACCACCTTTAGGCGAAATAATGCACTCATTTTGTATAGACTGAATTTGCAGAGTATCAGCAGAGTAAGTTTGGACAGATTTCACTCTACTATTTTTCATAAACTCCTATTAAAATAATAATACCTTTGGGTGAATTCATGTTTCATTCAGGTTGATTTTGGATATCTATTTCTCAGAAATGTCCTATAAAGCCAAGACAGTTCCATGACCACATAAGAGTACATTTATATTTACTTTTACAGCATTTGGCAGATGCTTTTATCCAGAGTGACTTACATTGTAATATTTAGTGTATCTACTGTAGACTATATTGTATTGTCAGTTGTATCTACTTGCAGTCTAGCTATCTGTAATCTTGAGGACACTTGTGAAAGTCTGGCATCAGCTTTGCAACTTCCAAAAAAAGTATGCATCGCTTAGGATTCTTAGACTTTATCTCTGAGTCACAGGTCCAGAAATGTGACAGTGTTTTTACTCCTGTTATCACAGCCAGATGTAGAATTCTGCCAAGATTTTACAGTCTGACATGTAACAGTCTAATAAGACCACTGAAATCACACAGTGTAAGTCCAGCTTTGGGGTTCTTCTGATGTAGGTTAATAGTGCACTAGAGTTCTGAAGGGCTGAATAAAAATAAGAGCAAAAATAAACACAGACAGCAGCGATCTGGAGAAGAGTGAACAAAACCATCTGCCATGGAGGACGCCGGAGAGAGATGAGAGTGGAGGAACCTCCACTACAGTTACCAGCCTCTCTAGCTGCCCCATGCAGGCTGCTCTGGAAGTGCATCTCACTCTCTGTCTCTCTCTACCTGTTTCCCTCCTTTCTGCAGACTGTCTGGTTGTTTGGTCACAGAGGAAGGCTGTTCTTCTCTGGCTTCAGCTCTGAGGTCAAACCCCTCCCACCTGAAAGAACTGGACCTGACGTACAACCACCCAGGAGAGTCAGGAGTGAAGCTGCTCTCTGCTAGACTGGAGGATCCCCACTGCAGACTGGACACTCTCAGGTATGGAACGTTAGTGTGTGCATGCGTATGTGGGATTGTTTGTGTGTGCTTACGTGAATGTGTGAGGGTGTGTGTGTGTGTGTGTGTGTGCGTGCGTATGTGTTTCTGTGTTGGTGTCTGTGTGTGTTTATGAAAGAGTGAGAATGAGAAAATAATGAAAACTGAGTCTTCCATTCCTGAGTAGTGCAGTTCCCATATCATACTGTGGTGGCTGGTGAGTTCACTCTCCATCATTCTCCTGTAGGAACTGCTGAGTTTTAGTTGACATGCTACATTTCCTCAGCCTCCTCAGGAAGTACAGATGCTGTTCTGTCAGGAGTTTATAAACTCTGTTCCATTTTTTGAGGTTAGTTGTAATTCATTTATGAACCACAGGGTGTCAGTAGCAGCGAGTCGGTTTATGTGTGTAGCGATCGTAGAGTGAGAGAATACAACTCCAAGAGTTCTAGTTATTGTAGTTATTATAGTTATTGTAGTTATTATAGCCGTGCTAATGCAGTTGTCTGCGTACATCTCATACCTTTTGAAAACATTGTGGTTGTGTGTAGTTTATTGTATTGTTATTTGTAATCACAGATCATTATTTGGTGGATAATGTTATTCTCTGTGAAGTTTGCTGCATTGTGTTTTGTGTATATCGGTACTTGTTGTGGCTGGCTTGTTGTTGATTTGTCTTTCATGTGATTCAGTTTCACGTTTCCTCCTGTTGTCAATAAAACTGTGAAAAAGAGCTGAACATTTTCAGAGTTCTGATGTCAGGAGAGTGTTAACCTGCAGGTCATGCTGGGTATCGTACATAAACAGAGGACACAGCAGATACTGTTGGGATTTCTTTATGATGTGGTGTTTGTTGTAGGTCCAGGTGAGGTCCTCACTGATGTGGGGTGTGTGTTGTAGGTCCAGGTGAGGTCCTCACTGATGTGGGGTGTGTGTTGTAGGTCCAGGTGAGGTCCTCACTGATGTGGTGTGTGTGTGTTGTAGGTCCAGGTGAGGTCCTCACTGATGTGGGGTGTGTGTTGTAGGTCCAGGTGAGGTCCTCACTGATGTGGGGTGTGTGTGTTGTAGGTCCAGGTGAGGTCCTCACTGATGTGGGGTGTGTGTGTTGTAGGACCAGGTGATGTCCTCACTGATGTGGGGTGTGTTGTAGGTCCAGGTGAGGTCCTCACTGATGTGAACTCCAGGAAGGTGAAGGAGTTCACCTCCATCTCTCCTGTCTGTAGTGGTGTGTGCTGTTGCTTCTCCTTCCTCCTTGGGTCAACAATCATCTTCTTGGTCTTGTCTGCATTCAGGGAGAGATTGTTGTCATGACACCATGTCACCAGGTCTGTCACCTTCCTCCTGTATGCTGTCTCATCCAGTGATCAGTCAAACCAGTTTGATGATGCTGGTGTTATACTGGGCAGCCACACAGTCCTGGGGGGTCCCAGTGTTCTCAGTCCTTGTGCTGGATGTACATTGCCAGTTCTGACTGACTGATTCTGTCTGTTAGAAAGTTCAGCCCCATTTACAGAAGGAGGGTGTGAGTCCAGTGGTGAGTGTTTCAGTCAGTTTGGTTGGGGTGACTGTGTTGACTGCTGAGCTGTAATCAGTGAACAGCACTGGAACATAACTGTCCATGTCCTCCAGATGTGTGAGAGACGTGTGGATGTCAGTGCTGACAGTGTCCTCGGTGCACTGGTTCTGGTGGGCTGTAAACTGGTGGGGTCCTCTGGACAATAACGGACATTACAGTAGTAAGAATATAGACAATAAGGAGCAGAATAAGTAGTGAGATGGAGAAAAATAAATAAAGAAATATGGAACAATAAGCAATTAATGTCTAGTGTGGTTTTCTAGAAGTCCTTGTCTGGTCCCGACGGTGTGCACATGACCGAAACTCTTCCTGTATGAGATCATCCATGAAGGGCAGCGGAGAAGTAGCTGTGTGGGGTGGAGGTGTGGGGGGCTACAACAGGGGGCATCATGGGGTGGTGGGATTAGCCATGGCAGCTGAGACAGTAACGTCATGACATCAGGGGTAGGTGAACCTCAGCAGACAGAGAGACTAGATTATTAGACATGTCCAGGTAGAGGGTGTGTAAAGTAGGAAACTATGATGTGCAAAGATGGACTTTGGCAGATGTAGCTGTGGCAGCACAACTAAAAGGAACCACAGGCATGATCAACACTCCGCCGCTCTCAGTCAACAAACTAGAGAGACAAAAGAGAGGTGAAGTGACAACATCATCACATCCCAGTTTACCAGAACTCTCAATGCCCAGAACGATGTGTGTGTCTGAAATGGAGAGAGAGAGACAGAACTATTATCTGTGTGTGTGTGTGTGTGTGTGTGTGTGTGTGTGTGTGTGTGTGTGAGTGTGAGAGAGAGAGAGAGAGAGAGAGAGAGAGAGAGAGAGAGAGAATTATTATCTGTGTGAGACATAGAGAGAGAACTATTATCTGTGCGAGAGAGAGAGAGAAAGAGCTACAGAACTATTATCTGTGTGTGAGACAGAGAGAGAGAGCGAGAGAGAGAGCGACAGAACTATTATCTGTGTGTGAGACAGAGAGAGACAACTATTATCTGTGTGTGAGACAGAACTTTTCTGTGTGTGAGAGAGAGACAGAACTATTATCTCTGTGTGTGTGTGAGAGAGAGAAACAGAACTGTTATCTGTGTGAGAGAGAGAGAGAGAGAGAGAGAGCGACAGAACTATTATCTGTGTGTGGAACACAGAGAGAGAGAGAGAGAGAGAGAGAGAGAGAGAGAGAGAGAGAGAACTAATAACTGTGTGTGTGAGAGAGAGAGAACTAATAACTGTGTGTGTGAGAGAGAGACAGAAATATTATCTGTGTGAGAGAGAGAGAGAGACAGAACTATAATCTGTGTGAGAGAGAGAGACAGAACTATTCTCTGTGAGAGAGAGAGAGAGAGAGAGAGACAGAACTATTCTCTGTGAGAGAGAGAGAGACAGAACTATTATCTTTGTGTGTGTGAGAGAGAGAGAGAGACAGAACTATTATCTGAGAGAGAGAGAGAGAGAGAGAGACAGAACTATTTTCCGTGTGAGAGAGAGAGAGACAGTACTATTATCTGTGTGTGTGTGTGTGTGTGTGTGTGTGTGTGTGTGTGAGAGAGAGAGACAGAACTATTATTTGTGTGTGAGAGAGAGAGAGACAGAACTATTATCTGTGTGTGTGTGTGTGAGAGAGAGAGAGAGAGAGAGATAGAACTATTATCTGTGTGTGTGAGAGAGAGAGACAGAACTATTATCTGTTTGTGTGTGTGTGTGTGTGAGAGAGAGAGAGAGAGAGAGAAAGAGAGAGAGAGACAGAACTATTATCTGTGTGTTTGTGAGAGAGAGACAGAACTATTATCTGTGTGTTTGTGAGAGAGAGACAGAACTATTATCTGTGTGTTTGTGAGAGAGAGACAGAACTATTATCTGTGTGAGAGAGAGAGAGAGAGAGACAGAACTATTATCTGTGTGAGAGAGAGAGAGAGAGAGACAGAACTATTATCTGTGTGAGAGAGAGAGAGAGACAGAACTATTATCTGTATGTGAGAGAGAGAGAGAGAGAGAGAGAGAGAGAGAGAGAGAGAGAGACAGAACTATTATCCGTGTGAGAGAGAGAGAAAGAGAGAGAGAGAGAGAGACAGAACTATTATCCGTGAGAGAGCGAGAGAGACAGAACTATTATCTGTGTGTGTGTGTGTGTGTGTGTGTGTGTGTGAGAGAGAGAGAGAGAGACAGAACTATTATCCGTGTGTGAGAGAGAGAGAGAGACAGAACTATTATCCGTGTGAGAGAGAGAGAGAGAGAGAGACAGAACTATTATCTGTGAGACAGAGAGAGAGAGAGACAGAACTATTATCTGTGAGACAGAGAGAGAGAGAGACAGAACTATTATCTGTGAGACAGAGAGAGAGAGAGACAGAACTATTATCTGTGAGACAGAGAGAGAGAGAGACAGAACTATTATCTGTGAGACAGAGAGAGAGAGAGACAGAACTATTATCTCTGTGTGTGTGTGAGAGAGAGAGCGACAGAACTATTATCTGTGTGTGAGAGAGAGAGAGAGAGAGAGAGAGAGAGACAGTACTGTTATCTGTGTTTGAGAGAGAGAGACAGAACTATTATCTGTGTGTGTGTGAGAGAGAGAGAGAGAGACAGAACTATTATCTGTGTGTGTGTGAGAGAGAGACAGAACTATTATCTGTGTGTGAGAGAGAGAGAGAGAGAGAGACAGAACTATTATCTGTGTGTGTGAGAGAGAGAGCGAGACAGAACTATTATCTGTGTGTGTGAGAGAGAGACAGAACTATTATCTGTGTGTGAGAGAGAGAGCGAGACAGAACTATTATCTGTGTGTGTGTGAGAGCGAGACAGAACTATTATCTGTGTGTGAGAGAGAGAGCGAGACAGAACTATTATCTGTGTGTGAGAGAGAGAGAGAGAGAGACAGAACTATTATCCGTGTGAGAGAGAGAGAGAGAGAGACAGAACTATTATCTGTGTGTGTGAGAGAGAGAGAGAGAGACAACTATTATCTCTGTGTGAGAGAGAGAGCGACAGAACTATTATCCGTGTGAGAGAGAGAGAGAGAGAGAACTATTATCTGTGTGTGTGAGAGAGAGAGAGAGAGACAGAACTATTATCTGTGTGAGCCCGAGAGATAGAGAGAGAGAGAGAGAGAGAGAGAGAGACAGAACTATTATCTGTGTGAGCCCGAGAGAGAGAGAGAGAGAGAGAGAGAGAGAGGGAGAGAGAGAGACAGAACTATTATCTGTGAGACAGAGAGAGAGAGAGAGCGCGACAGAACTATTATCTGTGTGTGTGTGAGAGAGAGAGAGACAGAACTATTATCTGTCTGTGAGAGAGAGAGACAGAACTATTATCTGAAAGAGAGAGTGACATAACTATTATCTGTGTGTGTGTGTGAGAGAGAGAGAGAGAGAGAGAGACAGAACTATTTTCCGTGTGAGAGAGAGAGAGAGACAGAACTATTTTCCGTGTGAGAGAGACAGAACTATTATTTGTGTGTGTGTGAGAGAGAGACAGAACTATTATCTTTGTGTGTGAGAGAGAGAGAGATAGAGAGAGACAGAACTATTATCCGTGTGAGAGAGAGAGACAACTATTATCTGTGTGTGTGAGAGAGAGAGACAGAACTATTATCTGTCTGTGAGAGAGAGAGAGAGAGAGACACAACTATTATCTGTGTGTGTGAGAGAGAGAGACAGAACTATTATCTGTCTGTGAGAGAGAGAGAGAGAGAGACACAACTATTATCTGTGTGTGTGTGAGACAGAACTATTATCCGTGTGAGAGAGAGAGAGACACAACTATTATCTATGTGTGTGAGAGAGAGAGAGACAGAACTATTATCTGTCTGTGAGAGAGAGAGAGAGAGACACAACTATTATCTGTGTGTGTGTGAGAGAGAGAGACAGAACTATTATCTGTGTGTGAGAGAGAGAGAGAGACAGAACTATTATCTGTGTGTTAGAGAGAGAGAGAGAGACAGAACTATTATCTGAAAGAGAGAGTGACATAACTATTATCTGTGTGTGTGTGAGAGAGAGAGAGAGAGAGAGAGAAAGCGAGAGAGAGACAGAACTATCTCTGTGGGAGAGAGAGAGAGAGAGACAGAACTATTATCTGTGTGTGTGTGAGAGAGAGAGAGACAGAACTATTATCTGTGTGTGAGAGAGAGAGAGAGAGACAGAACTATTATCTTTGTGTGTGAGAGAGAGAGAGATAGAGAGAGACAGAACTATTATCCGTGTGAGAGAGAGAGACAGAACTATTATCTTTGTGTGTGAGAGAGAGAGAGATAGAGAGAGACAGAACTATTATCCGTGTGAGAGAGAGAGAGACAGAACTATTATCTGTGTGAGCCAGAGAGAGAGAGAGAGAGAGAGAGAGAGAGAGACAGAAGTATTATCTCTGTGTGTGTGTGAGAGAGAGAGAGAGAGAGAGACAGAACTATTATCTTTGTGTGTGTGAGAGAGAGAGAGATAGAGAGACAGAACTATTATCTGTGTGTGTGTGTGAGAGAGAGAGACAGAACTATTATCTGAAAGAGAGAGTGACATAACTATTATCTGTGTGTGTGAGAGAGAGAGAGAGAGAGAGAGAAAGCGAGAGAGAGACAGAACTATCTCTGTGGGAGAGAGAGAGAGAGAGAGAGAGAGAGAGAGAGACAGAACTATTATCTGTGTGTGAGAGAGAGAGAGAGACAGAACTATTATCTGTGTGTGAGAGAGAGAGACAGAACTATTATCTGTGAGAGAGAGAGAGAGAGAGACAGAACTATTATCTGTGTGTGTGTGTGAGAGAGAGAGAGAGAGAGAGAGAGAGAGAGAGAGATAGAACTATTATCTGTGTGTGTGAGAGAGAGAGACAGAACTATTATCTGTTTGTGAGAGAGAGAGAGAGAGAACTATTATCTCTGTGTGAGAGAGAGAGCGACAGAACTATTATCCGTGTGAGAGAGAGAGAGAGAGAGACAGAACTATTATCTGTGTGTTTGTGAGAGAGAGAGAGAGAGAGAGAGAGAGATAGAACTATTATCTGTGTGTGTGAGAGAGAGAGACAGAACTATTATCTGTTTGTGAGAGAGAGAGAGACAGAACTATTATCTCTGTGTGAGAGAGAGCGACAGAACTATTATCCGTGTGAGAGAGAGAGAGAGAGACAGAACTATTATCTGTGTGTTTGTGAGAGAGAGAGAGAGAGAGAGAGAGAGATAGAACTATTATCTGTGTGTGTGAGAGAGAGAGACAGAACTATTATCTGTTTGTGAGAGAGAGAGAGACAGAACTATTATCTCTGTGAGAGAGAGCGACAGAACTATTATCCGTGTGAGAGAGAGAGAGAGAGAGAGAGAGAGAGAGAGACAGAACTATTATCTGTGTGTTTGTGAGAGAGAGAGAGAGAGAGAGAGAGAGAGCGACAGAACTATTATCTGTGTGTGAGAGAGAGAGACAGAACTATTATCTGTGTGTGTGTGTGTGTGAGAGAGAGAGAGAGAGAGAAAGAGAGAGAGCGACAGAACTATTATCTCTCTGTGAGAGAGAGAGAGAGAGCGACAGAACTATTATCTGTGAGAGAGAGAGAGAGAGAGAGAGAGAGAGAGAGAGAGACAGAACTATTATCTGTGTGTGAGAGAGAGAGAGAGACAGAACTATTATTTGTGTGTGTGAGAGAGAGACAGAGACAGAACTATTATCTTTGTGTGTGTGAAAGAGAGAGAGATATAGAGACAGAACTATTATCTGTGTGTGTGTGTGAGAGAGAGAGAGAGAACTATTATCTGTCTGTGAGAGAGAGAGAGAGAGACAGAACTATTATCTGAAAGAGAGAGTGACATAACTATTATCTGTGTGTGTGTGAGAGAGAGAGAGAGAGAGAAAGCGAGAGAGAGACAGAACTATCTCTGTGGGAGAGAGAGAGAGAGAGAGAGAGAGAGAGAGAGAGACAGAACTATTATCTGTGTGTGTGTGAGAGAGAGAGAGACAGAACTATTATCTGTGTGAGAGAGAGAGAGAGACAGCTATTATCTGTGTGTGAGAGAGAGAGAGAACTATTATCTGTGAGAGAGAGAGAGAGAGAGACAGAACTATTATCTGTGTGTGTGTGTGTGAGAGAGAGAGAGAGAGAGAGAGATAGAACTATTATCTGTGTGTGTGAGAGAGAGACAGAACTATTATCTGTTTGTGAGAGAGAGAGAGAGAGAGAGACAGAGAGAACTATTTTCCGTGTGAGAGAGAGACAGAACTATTATCTGTGAGACAGAGAGAGAGAGAGAGAGAGACAGAACTATTATCTGTGTGTGTGTGAGAGAGAGAGAGAGACAGAACTATTATCCGTGTGAGAGAGAGAGAGAGACAACTTTTATCTGTGTGTGTGTGTGTGTGAGAGAGAGAGAGAGAGAGAGACAGAACTATTATCCGTGTGAGAGAGAGAGAGATAGGACTATTATCTTTGTGTGTGAGAGAGAGAGAGAGACAGAGCTATTATCTGTGTGTGTGTGAGAGAGAGAGAGAACGACAGAACTATTATCCGTGTGAGAGAGAGAGAGAGACAGAACTATTATCTGTGTGTGTGTGAGAGAGAGACAGAACTATTATCTGTGTGTGTGAGAGAGAGAGAGACAGTACTATTATCTGTGTGTGTGTGTGTGTGTGTGTGTGTGTGTGTGTGTGTGTGTGTGTGAGAGAGAGAGAGAGAGACACAGAACTATTTTCCGTGTGAGAGAGAGAGAGACAGAACTATTATTTGTGTGTGTGAGAGAGAGACAGAACTATTATCTTTGTGTGTGAGAGAGAGAGAGAGATAGAGAAAGACAGAACTATTATCTGTGTGTGTGAGAGAGAGAGAGAGCGACAGAACTATTATCTGTGTGTGAGAGAGAGAGAGAGCGACAGAACTATTATCTGTGTGTGAGAGAGAGAAAGAGAGACAGAAGTATTATCTGTGTGTGTGTGAGAGAGAGAGAGAGAGAGAGACAGAACTATTATCTCTGTGTGAGAGAGAGAGCGACAGAACTATTATCCGTGTGAGAGAGAGAGAGAGACAGAACTATTATCTGTGTGTTTGTGAGAGAGAGAGAGAGCGACAGAACTATTATCTGTGTGTGAGAGAGAGAGACAGAACTATTATCTGTGTGTGTGTGTGTGTGAGAGAGAGAGAGAGAAAGAGAGAGAGAGCGACAGAACTATTATCTCTCTGTGAGAGAGAGAGAGAGAGCGACAGAACTATTATCTGTGAGAGAGAGAGAGACAGAACTATTATCCGTGTGAGAGAGAGAGACAGAACTATTATCTGTGTGTGTGAGAGAGAGACAGAACTATTATCTGTGTGTGAGAGACAGAGAGACAGAACTATTATCTGTGAGACAGAGAGAGAGACAGAACTATTATCTGTGAGACAGAGAGAGAGAGAGATAGACAGAACTATTATCTGTGTGTGAGAGACAGAGAGACAGAACTATTATCTGTGAGAGAGAGAGACAGAACTATTATCCGTGTGAGAGAGAGAGACAGAACTATTATCCTTGTGAGAGAGAGACAGAACTATTATCTGTGAGACAGAGAGAGAGAGAGAGAGAGAGAGACAGAACTATTATCTGTGTGTGTGTGTGTGTGTGTGTGTGTGTGTGTGTGTGTGTGTGTGTGTGTGTGTGTGTGTGTGTGTGTGTGTGTGTGTGTGTGTGTGAGAGAGAGAGAGACAGAACTATTATCCGTTTGAGAGAGAGAGAGAGATAGGACTATTATCTTTGTGTGTGAGAGAGAGAGAGAGAGAGAGACAGAGCTATTATCTGTGTGAGCCCGAGAGAGAGAGAGAGAGAGAGAGAGAGAGAGAGAGAGAGAACTATTATCCGTGTCGGAGAGAGAGAGAGAGAGAGACAGAACTATTATCCGTGTGTGAGAGAGAGAGAGAGAGAGAACTATTATCTGTGTGTGAGAGACAGAGAGACAGAACTATTATCTGTGAGAGAGAGAGACAGAACTATTATCTGTGTGTGTGTGAGAGAGAGACAGAACTATTATCCGTGTGAGAGAGAGACAGAACTATTATCTGTGTGTGTGTGAGAGAGAGACAGAACTATTATCTGTGTGTGAGAGACAGAGAGACAGAACTATTATCTGTGTGTGTGAGAGAGAGACAGAACTATTATCTGTGTGTGAGAGACAGAGAGACAGAACTATTATCTGTGTGTGTGAGAGAGAGACAGAACTATTATCTGTGAGACAGAGAGAGAGAGAGAGATAGAGAGAGACAGAACTATTATCCGTGTGAGAGAGAGAGAGAGAGACAGAACTATTATCTGTGTGTTTGTGAGAGAGAGAGAGAGCGACAGAACTATTATCTGTGTGTGAGAGAGAGACAGAGACAGAACTATTATCTGTGTGTGTGAGAGAGAGAGAGAGAGATAGAGACAGAACTATTATCTGTGAGACAGAGAGAGAGAGAGAGAGAGAGAGAGAGAGACAGAACTATTATCTGTGTGTGTGTGTGAGAGAGAGAGAGAGACAGAACTATTATCCGTGTGAGAGAGAGAGAGAGATAGGACTATTATCTTTGTGTGTGAGAGAGAGAGAGATAGAGAGAGACAGAACTATTATCCGTGTGAGAGAGAGAGAGACACAACTATTATCTGTGTGTGTGTGAGAGAGAGAGAGAGAGAGAGAGAGAGAGAGAGAGACAGAACTATTTTCCGTGTGTGAGAGAGAGAGAGACAGAACTATTTTCCGTGTGAGAGAGAGAGAGACAGAACTATTATCTGAAAGAGAGAGTGACATAACTATTATCTGTGTGTGTGAGAGAGAGAGAGAGAGAGAGAGAGAGAGAGAGAG
>NC_137497.1:19571220-19576220 GCF_041902795.1 Electrophorus electricus | reverse complement strand
GAGCGACAGAACTATTATCTGTGTGTGAGAGAGAGACAGAGACAGAACTATTATCTGTGTGTGTGAGAGAGAGAGAGAGAGAGAGAGAGAGACAGAACTATTATCTGTGAGACAGAGAGAGAGAGAGAGAGAACTATTATCTGTGTGTGTGTGAGAGAGAGAGACAGAACTATTATCTGTGTGTGTGTGTGTGAGAGAGAGAGAGAGACAGAACTATTATCCGTGTGAGAGAGAGAGAGAGAGAGACAGAGCTATTATCTGTGTGAGCCCGAGAGAGAGAGAGAGAGAGAGAGAGAACTATTATCCGTGTCAGAGAGAGAGAGAGAGACAGAACTATTATCCGTGTGAGAGAGAGAGAGAGACAGAACTATTATCTGTGTGTTTGTGAGAGAGAGAGAGAGAGCGACAGAACTATTATCTGTGTGTGAGAGAGAGAGAGAGACAGAACTATTATCCATGTGAGAGAGAGAGAGAGAGAGAGAGAGACAGAACTATTATCTGTGTGTGAGAGACAGAACTATTATCTGTGTGTTTGTGAGAGAGAGAGAGAGACAGAGAGAGAGAGACAGAGAACTATTTTCCGTGTGAGAGAGAGAGAGAGAGAGACAGAACTATTATCTCTGTGTGTGTGTGAGAGAGAGAACTATTATCCGTGTGAGAGAGAGAGAGAGACAGAACTATTATCCGTGTGAGAGAGAGAGAGAGAGAGAGAGACAGAACTATTATCCGTGTGAGAGAGATAGAGAGAGAGACAGAACTATTTTCCGTGTGAGAGAGAGAGAGACAGAACTATTTTCCGTGTGAGAGAGAGAGAGACAGAACTGTTATCCGTGTGAGAGAGAGAGAGAGACAGAACTGTTATCTGTGTGTGAGAGAGAGAGAGACAGAACTATTATCTGTGTGAGCCCGAGAGAGAGAGAGAGAGACAGAACTATTATCCGTGAGAGAGAGAGAGAGAGAGTCAGAACTATTATCTGTGTTTCTGAGAGAGAGAGAGACAGATAACTATTTTCTGTGTGAGATAGAGAGAGAGAGAGAGAACTATTATCTGTGTGTGAGAGAGAGAGAGAGAGAGAGAGAGAGAGAGACAGAACTATTATCTGTGTGTGTGTGAGAGAGAGAGAGAGCGAGACAGAACTATTATCCGTGTGAGAGAGAGAGAGCGAGAGACAGAACTATTTTCCGTGTGAGAGAGAGAGAGAGAGACAGAACTATTATCCGTGTGAGAGAGAGAGAGAGAGATACAGAACTATTTTCCGTGTAAGAGAGAGAGAGAGACAGAACTATTATCTGTGTGTGAGAGATAGAGAGACAGTACTATTATTTGTGTGTGTGTGCGAGAGAGACAGAACTATTATCCATGTGAGAGAGAGAGAGAGAGAGAGAGAACTATTATCCGTGTGAGAGAGAGAGAGAGAGAGAGAGAGAGAGAGACAGAACTATTATCTTTGTGTGTGAGAGAGAGAGAGAGAAACAGAACTGTTATCTTTGTGTGTGAGAGAGAGAGAGAGAAACAGAACTATTATCTGTGTCTGTGTGAGAGAGAGACAGAACTATTATCCATGTGAGAGAGAGAGAGAGAGAGAGAGAGAGACAGAACTATTATCCGTGTGAGAGAGAGAGAGAGAGAGAGAGAGAGAGACAGAACTATTATCTGTGTGAGAGAGAGAGAGAGAGACAGAACTATTATTTGTGTGTGTGTGAGAGAGAGAGAGAGAGAGAGAGAGAGACAGAACTATTATCCGTGTGAGAGAGAGAGAGAGCGAGACAGAACTATTTTCCGTGTGAGAGAGAGAGAGAGACAGAACTATTTTCCGTGTGAGAGAGAGAGAGAGAGAGAGAGACAGAACTATTATCTGTGTGTTTGTGAGAGAGAGAGAGAACTATTATCTGTGTGTGTGTGTGAGAGAGAGAGAGAGAGAGAGAGAGAGCGAGAGAACTATTATCTGTGTGAGCCCGAGAGAGAGAGAGAGAGAGAGAGACAGAACTATTATCCGTGTGAGAGAGAGAGAGAGAGACAGAACTATTATCCGTGTGAGAGAGAGAGAGAGAGAGACAGAACTATTATCTGTGTGTTTGTGAGAGAGAGACAGAACTATTATCTGTGTGTTTGTGAGAGAGAGAGACAGATAACTATTTTCTGTGTGAGAGAGAGAGAGAGAGAGAGAACTATTATCTGTGTGTGAGAGAGAGAGAGAGAGAGAGAACTATTATCTGTGTGAGAGAGAGAGAGCGAGAGACAGAACTATTATCCGTGTGAGAGAGAGAGAGAGAGCGAGAGACAGAACTATTTTCCGTGTGAGATAGAGAGAGAGACAGAACTATTATCCGTGTGAGAAAGAGAGCGAGACAGAACTATTATCCGTGTGAGAGAGAGAGAGCGAGACAGAACTATTATCCGTGTGAGAGAGAGAGCGAGAGACAGAACTATTTTCCGTGTGAGAGAGAGAGAGAGAGAACTATTATCCGTGTGAGAGAGAGAGAGACAGAACTGTTATCTGTGTGTGAGAGAGAGAGAGACAGAACTATTATCCGTGTGAGAGAGAGAGAGAGAGAACTATTATCTGTGTGTGTGTGTGTGTGTGTGTGTGTGTGTGTGAGAGAGAGAGAGACAGAACTATTATCTGTGTGAGCCCGAGAGAGAGAGAGAGACAGAACTATTATCTGTGTGAGCCCGAGAGAGAGAGAGAGACAGAACTATTATCCGTGTGAGAGAGAGAGAGAGAGACAGAACTATTATCCGTGTGAGAGAGAGAGAGAGAGAGAGAGAGAGAGACAGAACTATTATCTGTGTGTTTGTGAGAGAGAGACAGATAACTATTTTCCGTGTGAGAGAGAGAGAGAGAGAACTATTATCTGTGTGTGTGAGAGAGAGAGAGAGAGAGAGAGACAGAACTATTATCTGTGTGTGTGTGAGAGAGAGAGAGAGAGAGAGAGACAGAACTATTATCTGTGTGCGTGAGAGAGAGAGAGAGACAGAACTATTATCTGTTTGTGAGAGAGAGAGAGAGAGAGAGACAGAGAACTATTTTCCGTGTGAGAGACAGAGAGAGACAGAACTATTATCTGTGTGTGTGAGAGAGAGAGAGAGAGAGACAGAACTATTATCTGTGTGTGTGTGAGAGAGAGACAGAACTATTATCTGTGTGTGAGAGAGAGAGCGAGACAGAACTATTACCTGTGTGTGTGAGAGAGAGAGAGAGAGAGAGAGAGAGAGAGAGAGACAGTACTATTATCTGTGTGTGTGTGAGAGAGAGAGAGAGAGAGAGAGAGACAGAACTATTATCTGTGTGTGAGAGAGAGAGAGAGAGAGAGACAGAACTATTATCCGTGTGAGCCCGAGAGAGAGAGAGAGAGAGACAGAACTATTATCTGTGTGAGCCTGAGAGAGAGAGAGACAGAACTATTATCTGTGTGTGTGAGAGAGAGAAAGAAAGAGAGAGACAGAACTATTATCTGTGTGAGAGAGAGAGCGACAGAACTATTATCTGTGTGTGTGTGTGTGTGTGTGTGTGTGTGTGTGTGAGAGAGAGAGAGAGACAGAACTATTATCTGTGTGTTTGTGAGAGAGAGACAGAACTATTATCTGTGTGTGTGAGAGAGAGAGAGAGAGAGAGAGAGAGACAGAACTATTATCTGTGTGTGTGAGAGAGAGAGAGAGAGAGACAGAACTATTATCTGTGTGTGTGTGTGTGTGTGTGTGTGAGAGAGAGAGACAGAACTATTATCTGTGTGTTTGTGAGAGAGAGACAGAACTATTATCTGTGTGTGAGAGAGAGAGAGAGAGACAGAACTATTATCTGTGTGTGTGTGTGTGTGTGTGTGTGAGAGAGAGAGACAGAGACAGAACTATTATCTGTGTGTGAGAGAGAGAGAGACATATCTATTATCCGTGTGAGAGAGAGAGAGAGAGAGACAGAACTATTATCTCTGTGTGTGTGAGAGAGAGAGAGCGACAGAACTATTATCTGTGTGAGAGAGAGAAAGAGAGAGAGAGACAGAACTATTATCTGTGTGTGAGAGAGAGAGAGAGACAGAACTATTATCTGTGTGTGTGTGTGTGTGAGTGAGAGAGAGAGAGAGACAGAACTATTATACGTGTGAGAGAGAGAGAGAGAGACAGAACTATTTTCTGTGTGAGAGAGAGACAGAACTATTTTCCGTGTGTGAGAGAGAGAGAGACAGAACTATTATCTCTGTGTGTGTGAGAGAGAGAGAGAGCGACAGAACTATTATCTCTGTGTGTGTGAGAGAGAGAGAGAGCGACAGAACTATTATCCGTGTGTGAGAGAGAGAGAGAGAGACAGAACTATTATCCGTGTGTGAGAGAGAGAGAGACAGAACTATTATCCGTGTGAGAGAGAGAGAGAGAGACAGAACTATTATCTCTGTGTGTGTGAGAGAGAGAGAGAGACAGAACTATTATCCGTGTGTGAGAGAGAGAGAGAGACAGAACTATTATCTGTGTGTGAGAGAGAGAGACAGAACTATTATCTGTGTGTGAGAGAGAGAGAGACAGAATTATCTGTGTGTGAGAGAGAGAGAGACAGAACTATTATCTGTGTGTGAGAGAGAGAGAGCGACAGAACTATTATCTGTGTGAGAGAGAGAAAGAGAGAGAGAGAGACAGAACTATTATCTGTGTGTGAGAGAGAGAGAGAGACAGAACTATTATCTGTGTGTGTGTGTGTGTGTGTGAGTGAGAGAGAGAGAGAGAGACAGAACTATTATACGTGTGAGAGAGAGAGAGAGAGACAGAACTTTTATCTGTGTGAGAGAGACAGAGAGACAGAACTATTATCTGTGTGAGCCCGAGAGAGAGAGAGAGAGAGAGACAGTGAGACAGAACTATTATCTGTGTGTGTGTGTGTGTGAGAGAGAGAGAGAGAGAGAGAGACAGAACTATTATCTGTGTGAGCTCGAGAGAGAGAGAGAGACAGAACTATTATCTGTGTGTGTGTGAGAGAGAGAGAGAGAGAGACAGAACTATTATCTGTGAG